>NW_020173687.1:11029805-11063568 GCF_003031525.2 Neophocaena asiaeorientalis asiaeorientalis | reverse complement strand
CCCTTAACCCCTTCCCGGCCTCCCTTTCCCAGACAGCCATCCCCTGGGCCTGGCCTTGCCCACAAGATTCCCAGATTTCACAACTGGGGCTGGCGATGAATCATGTACAGTAAGTCCGGGGAGAGAAACTCCTGGCTGCCTGGTGTCCCCAGGACAGGACAGCCGCCAAGCCTGCCTTCCCTCCCGATGGGCCGAGTGGCTGCCGGGGAGCCAGGGATCATCCCTCTGGGCCGCTGACCAGCTGGGGGGCGTCAGGCAGGACACATGACCTCTCTAGGCTGCCCTGGGAATCAAGGGGTGGGGTTGTCTCTAGGAGACCTGGAGGCTCCGGAGGGCAGGAGGTCGGGTGTGGTGGTGGCTGGTGACAACCTTGAACGCGTCCCTTCACTTCTCTAAACTACAGTTTTCCTTATCTGGAGAATGGGGATTATCATAGGACTGATCTCATGCGGCCAGTGCCAGGATTAAGTGAGATGATCTGTGCCCGGTGCTGAGCACAGATAGTGCCTGACGAACACTGTAATTGTTGTTGTGAAGTCAAAGCTCCTGAGGACACTGTTTAAGACCCTGGAGAAATTATTCAATTCAGTCCTTTGAGAGACATCCCCCCCACCCCCCGAGCCACACGAACATCCATCCACCCCTCTCCTCATGACACAAATTATTCTTATTTTCAAAAACTTCCTTATTACATCAACAAATGTTTGTTGAGCACCATTGTGTTCTACTGAGTCCTGGAAATACAGCAGTGAATAAAACAGAAAAAAAAAAAAAACACCTCTGTTCTCATGGAGTCTATATTGTAGTGAGGGAATCAGAAATTTGAGGTCATTTCAGAGACTGATCAGGGCTCTGAAGGGAATAAAGCAGGAGGTGTGATGGAGGAAGCCTGGGAGGGCTCCTCTGAAGAGGTGACAAAGAGGAGAAGCCAGCGTGCCAAGGTGTGGAGGGGACAGTGCTTCAGGCAGGGGGACTGCAGGTGCACAGACTCACTGGTGGGAATCAAGGCCTGTCTGGGGATCACCTATGCCAATGTGACTGCAGTGGAGGGAGTGAGGGGGAGAGGGGCACAAGGTGAGCTTGGTGGGGTGGGCACAGGCCCGCTGGACCAGCTCTCTGAACCCTGGCTCTTCCTGAAAGTGGTGCTGCCTGGGGCCCGACCCATACCTGCAGGGGCAGGCACTTGACAAGGGCCTGGCTTCTTCCTGGGGCTCCTGGGGGCCCCAGGCCCAGGAGCAGCTCACTCACATGAAGAACCTCATCTCCGGGGTCACCGTGTAGGGCCAGGCGCCCATACTGAGGCTTCAGCTGGGACTCCGATTGCCTCATGGGAAAGCGGAGGGCCTGGGTCAGGTCGGCTTCTTCCTAGCTCAGGGCTTTGGCATTTACATCTCAGAGCCTTAGTGTGCCCTCCCGTGAGATGGGCATGATGCTGCCTCATGGAGGGATGTATACAGTGGAGTCCTACTCAGCCAGAAGAAAAGATGAAATCTTGCCATTTGCGACAACATGAGTGGACGTTGAGGGTATTATGCTCAGTGAAGTAACTCAGACACAGAAAGACAAATACCATATGATTTCACTCATATGTGGCATATAGAAAACTTATAAAGAAACAAAAACAAAAGAAATGAACAAACCAAACCAACATGAATCGATAGATACAGAGAACAGAGTAGTGTCTACCAGAGCGGAAGGGGAGGTGGAGAGGGTACGAAATGGATAAAGAGGATAAACTATAGGGTGGCAGATGGAAAATAAATTCTTAGTGGTGAGCACACTGTAGGGTATACAGATGTAGAAATATAATGTTGTACATATGAAACTTATGTCAGTATTACCTCAATTTAAGAAAATAATAAAAAAATAAATAGGTAAAAGAAGGAAGAGGGGGATTGGCTTCAGTATCTGTCCCTGCTTCCCCTCCCCCGTCCTGGGGGGGAGGGATGGGCAGAGGGTAGTTGGAGCTTCGTTCTGGGGCCCAAGAGGTTCGGTCAACATGAGGCCTAAGCAACATTCCGAAGAGTGTTTTAAAAATCATTTATTTACTTCTAGAAAAATCCTTTACCATTTCCCATCAGGTCATGGAGGTCAGGATGGCTGATGGCATGGGAGGCTGGGGCCTGACGTGCAGCTGGGGAGATGAAATGGTCAAATTACAGTGTCTGCGTACCTGTGAGAAACAACCACAGCCCCTGTGGGGTAGGCCAGGTTCTCATCCCCATTGTGCAGACGAAGAAACCGAGGCCCTGACAGGGGAGGAGCGTTGCCCTGGTCTCCCTGCCAGGGAAGGGGCAGAGTTGTGATTTCAGCCCTGGCTTGTGTGGCTCGTGACTGCTCACAGCCCTAGCTTTGCCTGGTGCTGGGGAACTTGGGGCCAGGATGGCCGTCAAAGCCAGATGCTCATGACATGTTAGGCTCCTACACATCTGGAAAGGAAACTGGCCTGAGGTTGAATCAGACCAGGTGCAACCCCTCTTCCTCCTGCCTCAGGCTGGGAGTAATTACCTGCCTGGGTTAATAGCGCCCACTTCCCACTTCCCGCCACCTTTCATCAAGGCTCCCGGAGTTGACAGGGAGAAATTAACCCTCACAGCAGCCCTCTGAAGTCGGTACTGGAGGCAGATGTATTATTATTTTTTTTTTAAGGATCAATCTTTTCTTTTTAATATATTTATTTATTTGGCTGCGTTGGGTCTTCGTTGCTGAGCACAGGCTTTCTCTAGTTGCGGTGAGCGGGGGCTACTCTTCATTGCGGTGCTCAGGCTTCTCATTGCGGTGGCTTCTCTTGTTGCGGAGCACAGGTTCTAGGCACGCGGGCTTCAGTAGTTGTGGCATGCAGGCTCAGTAGTCGTGGCTCGCGGGCTCTAGAGTGCAGGCTCAGTAGTTGTGGCGCACGGGCTTAGTTGCTCCGCGGCATGTGGGATCTTTCTGGACCCGGGCTCGAACCCATGTCCCCTGCATTGGGGGGGGATGCACCAGGGATCCTTAACCACTGCGCCACCAGGGAAGTCCCAGATGTGTTATTAAACCCATTTTTTTTACAGGTGAGTAAACTGAGGCAGGGCCCATTGCAGCCTGGCAGCCTGTTGTAACCCCATGACTCAGCAACTAAATCAGTCTCCACTTTCTTCCCATAGGAAGCAGAGGGCTTGCCCCCAGACGCCCCTTCGCCTGGGGGCTGAGCTTCAGGCGAGAGACGTGGCAGGTCTTGGGCACTCCTTGTTCCTACCCTCTCACCTCTCAGAAGCAAGGAGCATGGGCTTGGGACCAGATGGAAGGGGCTGGGATCTGACTCTGCTTTGTGACCCTGGGCAAGTCACTGCCCTCCTCTGGGCCTCAGTTTCCTCCTCAGTAAAGTGGGGATGATCATACCCACCTCCTGGGTTTGTACTGAGCAGAAAGCACAGATCAGACCTCTGATCAAGCTCCATTTCCTCCCCTGGCTCTGGCCACACTGGCCTCCTCAGTGTTCTTTGAACACCCAAGCCACTTCCTACCTCAGGGCCTTTGCATGTGCAGTGCCATCTGCCTGGAATGCCCTTCCTTCAGATCTCTCCCTAGCAGGCTCCTTCTCAGCTTTCGTAGCTCAAATGTTACCTCCTAAACCTAGAGTCTCCCCACCGCCCTGCCCTGCCCCAGCCCCTCACTCTGTTTTATTTTCTTAAGGTATTTGTGAAGGTAACTCATCTTTTACCTTGTTTGTTTCCTTGTCAGCTCCACCAGGGCAGGGATTTTTATGTTTCATTCACAGTATATTCTCAGAGCTCAGCTCAGTATCAGGTACACAGTACGTGCTTAAGAAATGATTTTTGTTTTCTCCACCTCTTTGCTTGCTAGCTCCAGGGTCAGCTACTAACTGGCTGTGTGCCCCTTGCTTTTCCTCACGCCCCCTTGTCAACTGAGGATGGACTGAGCACCATTCTCTTGAAGGACTCAGGTAGCTTTGAAACTGCCAGGACCTCAGCCTCATGTCTCCCCAGGTAATGGGAGTTGAGAGCAAGCAGGGAGGTGAGGGGAGATGAGCCCCCACGTGGTGCAGACACCCTCTTTCCTGCCGCTCCATGCCCTCCCCTGTTGCCTCAGGTTTATGGACTCACTCCAGGCAGATCCCCACGACCAGCCACCCCCTCCCTTGGCATGTCTGTCAGCGCCCTTGGGGGAAAGAATTTGGAAAGGGGAGGAAGAGAAAGAAAAGAAAGCAGGGTGCAAGGGGATGGTTCCCACACCTGTGTAAATAGTTTGTCATCTTAAAACTTGTCAAATATGCTCACCTTCAATGCCCAGTTCTTGGGCTTGTTTTCCTTGGCAAGGCCCCCACGGGAGTGGAATTTCGGCTGAAGGGAGCCCAATTGTCATCTTCTAAGCATGTTCCCAGGCCAGGGGGCCTGGGAGGGCTCTGGCTGACACTCCACTTCCGTCCCCAGAAGTACCGGAACATTCCTGGGATTTAGGGAGCAGCTGCCAGGCCTGGAAGCTGTCCTAGAGTTCTGGAATGTTGGAATTCAAACAGCCTCCTGCCCATTTTTCAGAGGAGGAACATGAGGCCCAGAGAGGGGAAGGGGTTGGCCTGAGGTCACACAGCATGCTGGGATGAGCTAGAGTTTGCCAAGAGAAGGTGGGATCAGTATCCATCTCCTGTTTTCTCCTGTATTGGGGTAATAGCACCCCAGTTTCCTACTGGAGAACCTCCTCTTCCCCCATCTCCGTCCATGAGGTTTGGGTGGGGTGTCTAGGACACTGCCTCCAGGGGTGGACATATGACCAAGTCTGGCTCCAGTGATTGGTCTAGGGATGCACGTGTAACTAAGCCTGCCCAATGAAACTCGATTCTGGGACTTTGGTTGCTGGGAATTATTTGTGAAAAGAGTTACTGTTTTTCCATTGGATTGAGAGTGAGCAAGTGAAAGCCTGGAGCATCAGGGGACATCATAAGAGGAAAACCTGCCTGAGAGAGACCAACATAGAGCTGGACAGGGTTTGAACCTGTGGATCCAACCATACCTGAAATTAGACACTCTTGGGTGTTTTAGTTTCATGAGCCACCACATTTTCCGTTTTTGGCTGAAAGTGGTCTGGGCTGGTTTTCCATCACTTGCACACAAAAGGTGCTGACTGACCCAGGGGAGGGAGAAGGGAAGAGATTCCAGGCAGAGGACACAGCATGCATGGTGACCCCGAAACGGCAATGCCAAGGGATATTCGGGTAACAGGGAAAAGAAGGAGAGTCATCCCTGAGGTGAGTTTAGGAGTTTGTCAGGCGGTCAAGGTGGGAGAAGGTTGTTCCCTAGCAAAGGGAACAACCAATGTGAAAGCTTGGAGGGGGGACTAGCTAGTGAAGACTAACCATGTGCCAGGCTTGTGTCGGGTGCCAAGGAACACAGAGATGAAAAAGGCAAAATCAAATCCAGCTACTCCTTAACTGCTCCAGCTAAATATGGGCTCTTCTGCTTCCAGAGTTGAGCCATCACACCTCCCTCCTTATGCCCGCTGTGCCCTGCCAGCATGCTGTCTCAGATACTCGAATGCTCTCTAATTGGCATTGGGCACCATTGGGGCCACCCAGCTTCATTTTATAGGGTGCATAGAGCATCAGTTCACATTCGGTCACATCATGAGAGTTACTCCCTTTGCAGATCTTTTTACAGTCCTTCCTTTACATCATGGAGAGTCTCTGTTTGATGCTAACCTGTTTCTAACACCAAATACTTGCTAATCTCCCTTTGTGAAAAAGAGAGAGCAGGTCTCAGGTTCCATACCTTTGGCACACAGTTTTACCTAGCTAGACTTTTTAAAAACTTTGTATTGAGCTATGGCATACACAAAGAAGTGCTCAGCTTGAATTTTCACAGCTGTATGATTAGCACCCAAACGATCAGACAGAACATCACTACCCCCAGAGCTCTTTTCTCTCCTGCTACTTCCCCTCCTATGGGCATTACTATCCTGACTTCTGTCACCGTGGATCAATATCACTTGTTTTTGAACTTTGATCTTTTTCTATAAATCTGCCTTTTCCAGAGTGTCATGTAAGTGGAATCCTGCAGTGCATTGCCTTCTGAGTCTGCCTATTTTACACTCAGCATCATGCGTTTGAGATGCATTCATTTGGTTGTGTGTTATTAGTGCATTGTTCCTTGTTATTGCTGACTAGTATTCCCTTGTATGGATGTACCACTGGTTGTTTACCTACTTACCAGCTGAGAGATATGTGGGCTGCTTCCAGATTTAGTGATTATAAGTAAAGCCATTATAAACATTTGCAAACAGGTTTTTATGTGAGCATAAATTTTTTTTTTTTTTTTGCGGAACACGGGCCTCTCACTGTGGTGGACTCTCCCATTGCGGAACACAGGCTCCGGACTCGCAGGCTAAGCGGCCATGGCTCACGGGCCCAGCCGCTCTGCGGCACGTGGGATCTTCCCGGACCGGGTCACGAACCCGTGTCCCCTGCATCGGCAGGCGGACTCTCAACCACTGCGCCACCAAGGAAGCCCGAGCATAAATCTTTATTTCTCTTGGGGAAATTTCTAGGAGTAGAATTGCTGGGTCATACGGTAACCATATGTTTGACCTAATCAGAAACTGCTGAACTGTTTTCCAAAGTGTCTGTACATTTTACATTCCCACCAGCAATGCATCAAAGTTTCAGTTGCTTCCCATCCTTGTCAGCACTTGGTATTGTCAGTTTTTAAAAAAATTTTAGCCATTCTAATAGGTGTACACACTGGTATGTCATTGTGGTGTTAATTTGACTTTCCCTAATGACTAATGATGTTGAGCATCTTTTTATGTGCTTATTTGCCATCTCTGTAGTCTCTTTGGTGTAGTGTCTGTTCAAACTTTTTGTCCATTTAAAAAATCAGATTGTTTTCTTATTAATGGGTTTGGAGAGTTGTTTATATATTCTGGATACGAGTCAGTCCTTTGTAGATATGTGATTTGCAAATACTTTCTCCCAGCCTGTGGCCTGTCTTTTTGTTCTCTTAACAGGCAGATTTAATAACATTGTTTTATTTTCATTGTGATGGTTCTTCTGGTTATCTTTGATTTGTGGCAAGTATTCTTTGTTTTTTTTTCAAATCTAGTGATCATATCAAATGTTTCCTTTTAAAATAAATTTATTTAAATAAAAAGGTAAGTCAACTTGAAGAAAAATATTAAGCAATAGTAGAAATAGTGGAAAGCAGACTGCACAAAAATTATGAAGGCAGGTACTTGAATGACCGAAGTGTGGGCAGCTCCAATTCATTCCATCAACAAATATGGATTGAGCACCTACTATGTGCCAAGCTCTGTGTTAGGTGCTGGGACGCAGAGATGAGCAGAGGAAGAGTTTCTGCCCTTTTGGTGATGGTTTCTCTCCAGCGAGCTCCTCTTTATCCTTCAAAAGCCAGCTTGAATGACCCTTCCTCTGTCCAGCGTTCCCTGGAGCACTCACCACACCATATTACAATTTTCTGTTTCTGTGAGCATCTTCCTGGGAAGGGGATGTGTCTGGCAGCCTCTGAGCGGGTTGCATAGAGCCTGGTGCTTAGGTTCTCAATAAATAGCATCTCATGGGGGCTTCCCTGGTGGTGCAGTGGTTGAGAGCCCGCCTGCCGATGCAGGGGACACAGGTTCATGCCCCGGTCCGGGAGGATCCCACATGCCGCGGAGCAGCTGGGCCCAGGAGCCATGGCCGCTGAGCCTGCACGTACGGAGCCTGTGAGAGGCCTGCGAACCAAAAAAAAAAAAAACATCTCATGAAGTAGACGCTATTATGAGATGCCAAAGATGGGATTGCTGATTTGATTGGTTGAAATCAGCCAGCTCCACCCAGGTGCAGTGGCCTGAAGCCCCTCCCTGCTGCAGTCTGGGCTGGCACTATGCAAACCAAGGTCATCCTCCTTGGCCTCCCCTTCCATTAACAAAGACACCAAGAGAAAAAGCCTCCCAAATCCAATGCCTTCAGCTCCCCTTTTTGCTCCCCATCCAGTGCCCATGGATGCCTTCCCTGGTACTCATTGATCCCACAAATGCTTGCCAGGCCTCTTTTTGCTCTGACTTGACCCCACTGACCACTTCACCCTGGCCCTGCCCCCCTCCCTCCTGATACTCCACTCCAGCACAGCAGCCGGCTTCTGTTCCTCCAACAAGCCAAGCTCATTCCCACCCCCTGGGGCCTTTGCACTTGCTGTTCCCTCTATCTGGGACCCTCTTTTTCCAGCTCTTTGTGTGATTGGCTCTTTCTCCACATTCAGTTCTGAGCTTAAACTACTCCCTCCCCAGAGGCCCTCCCAGTCCATACTATCAAAAGCCTCCCTGGTTTATACTTTTTATCCTACAATTCTGTTTATTTTCTTTGTAGCACCAAGGACCCTCATTTCAGAGTTTATTTGTGTGTTCACTTGTCTGTGTCCCCCATTGGAGCGTCAGTACTGTGAGGGATTTTGATCTGTCCTTCTCTGTCTTCCCTGTGCCTGGCACAGTGCCCAGTGCATAGTAGGTGCTCAATAAACATTTGCTGAATGAATGAATGATGTCTCCTTTCTCAAGATGCATTCAAAGCAAAGTTAAGCCCCTCAGTCCATGTATCAGGCTAATGGCTCTCTGGGCTCCTTCAAGGTGGGACCACATGTCTTCTTTCTGGCTCCTATCTGGCCTCTGTGGCTGGCCCAGTGCTCACTGCTGCCTACCAGGTCCCCCAGGCTTGTGTCCTGCCGGCTTCCCAGCCTAGGGCGCTGTTCCACCATCCTTGGAAGTTGTTCCCCAGGACCTCACCCACTATGGGCCGTGGAAGGGGCTGGAGATAGCTATGTGGGCTCCAGGGACCCTGCATGGAATCCCATCAGCTCAACATGAGAGTCATTTCAGCTCCCTTTCTGTCCTCCTGGTTCTGCCATGGGGAAGGCAAGGCTCCCCTTGAGGCCTGTGTGTCTTTATCATCTTCCTACTACCTGTTCGTTTGTTTTAAGAAACACAGAGCAGACCCCAGTGCCAAGCCATCAGCAGCAGTTATATCTGACTTTGTTCCACTTCTTTGTATAATTTGCTGAATATCTTCAATTTACAGTAAGTGCCTTAGGTTGGGTCCCCCTAGAAACAGATCCCTAAGAAAATAATTCAAAGGCAAGTAGTTTATTTGGGAGGTGATCCCAGAAAACAATGGTAGGGGTGTGGGGAAGTGGGACTAGGAAGGGAGGGCCTCCAATGCAGAGTATTATCAAACAAGTAACCACTGTGGGCACCTGCAGCTCAGCGTGCTGTGGAGCTCTGAGAAACGGTATAGAAGGTGCAGATAACCTCAGGGCTATCCAGTGGGGGTGGGGGGGCGTGGCCAGGGAGCTGAGGAACGTATACATCTGCTTCTGCCAGTCCTTAGTAGGAGGCAGCTCCCTGGAGTGTTAATTCCCATCACTCTAGCCTCCTGCAGGTGGGCAGAGCCCGCAGGTAAAGGGGCAGGGGCTGGCAGCTGGAATTTGGTCTGTGTTCATGGAAAGTAAGCAGGAAGAGAGATGGGCGAGGCACCGAGAGCAAATGCCTCATAACTTGATACTGGTTTCTCATTTAAAGCAGAGATAAAATGTTTCCTTTAAAATGAAGTTTAAATAAAAATTTAAAAAGTGAGTTGACTTAACACTGCTATATTTAAAATAGATAACCAACAAGGACCTACTGTATAGCACAGGGAACACTGCTCAATATTCTGTAATAACTTAAATGGGGAAAGAATTTGAAAAAGAATAGATACATGTATATGTATAACTGAATCACTTTGCTGTACACCTGAAACTAACACAAAATTGTTGATCAACTATGCTCCAATATAAAACAAAAAAATTTTTTTAAAAAGTGAGTTGTCTTAAAGAAAAAGAGTAAATCGTGTACAGGGGATACGTGAATGTGGCAAACTCTGCTACTTTTAAGGGCATTCAAAGCCTTTAACAAGCAGACGCGTCTCCTTGGTGACCCACCAGGATGGGGATGCAGAGACCACCCCCTCCTCCCAGCATACCAACCCCAACACTGCCTTGGATTCCTGGGAATCTTGGAAATGGGCCATGACACTTGAAGCCCTTTTGACTTGGGGTCTGTCACTTAACATCTCTAGGCCTGTCTGTTAAAAGGGTATGTTCTAGGGACTTCCCTGGCAGTCCAGTGGTTAAGACTTCGCCTTCTAATGCAGGGGCTAGGGGTTTGATCCCTGGTCGGGGAGCTAAGATCCCACATGCCTCGTGGCCAAAAAAACAAAACAAACATAAAACAGAAGCAATATTGTAACAAATTCAATAAAGACTTTAAAAAAAAGGTGGGGGGATAAGTTCTAAAGTCAGGTGAAAAAGTAAATGTGCGAAAACAGCCAAGACAATTCTGCAAAAGAAGAACTAAGAGGGAAGATTTGTTCGTCCAGACATTAGATAGAATCTATGGCAGAGGTATAAAAACTAAAGCTGTATGGTATTGGCATAGAAGTGCGCAGATACATTAATTAAGGGAATAGAATAGAGCCCAGAAATTAGCCCAGGAGTCACCCGTCCTGCCTAATGGATGTGAAAGGGTTTGGGAAAAGGGGAGACATCAGTGAGCGTGGAATTCTCTGGATTGGGCCTGGGCTGGGGCAGTGGCTTCCCAGCAGGCTCCCGTCTTTGGCCTTTCCCTCTGGTCCACCTGCCAAGGCACTGGGAGAATTCACCCTCATGGACCACATGCTCCCCATGTCTAACCCTGGGAATCTCAAAAGCCTCCAGGACGTTGCTCCCTTTGCAGTTCTCTCTGATTCTTCTGATTAATCCACGGAGAAAGCCACACGTGGGTGTAGGCAGGCCTTTAACATCTGTCCAAAGCTTGCTCATCCATCATTGTGCGTTACTAAGCTGAGCAGACCTCAGCCCAGAGCCCTCAGCTGGCCACAGAATCCAGCTAGACTTTAATAATATTTTTTTGTGATCATAGCTTTTAAGGTTACTTTCTATCTGTAGAAACGATTACTTGTTTTCTCTTTCTGGTAACAGTATAAATTTTCCTTTAAAAATTATTTTACTGACACATGCTACAATGAGAATGAACCTCCAAAACATTATGCTAAGTGAAAGAATTCAGACACAAAGGTCACCTTTTGTACGATTCCCTATGAAATATCTGGAATAGATAACTCCATAGAGACAGAAAGCAGATTGGTGGTTGCCGGGGACTGGGGTGGAGGAATAGGGAGTGGGAAGCAACTGCTTAATGGGTACAGGGGTCTCCTTTCAGGGTCATGAAGTGTTTTGCAACTAGTTAGAGGTGGTGGTTTGCACAACATTGCGAATACCATTGTGAATACCAAATGTCACTGAATTATTCACTTTAAAATGGTTAATTTGATGTTACGTGAATTTCACCTCAGTAAATGATTTTTTAAAAACCAACCAAGCAAACAAAAAAATTAATTAACTTAATAAAAAGTATGAATGGCTTTAAAGATGACTTTTAAGCAAGGTTCAGGAGACACTGGCTAAAAGAACCGGTCTCACCTCCAGGCCTTGGCTCATGCCTTGCCCAGGTCTGGAATGCCCCCTCTGCTCACTGACGGAATCCTGCCCATCCCTGGGAACCTAGGCCTAGTATCAGCTCTGTAGGAAGCCCTCCCTGATTACACAGGCCCATCGGGGACCCAGAGCGGTCGGGTGGGCACAGTCCTGCAGCTTTTCATACCTTGGTGCGAATCTTATTAGTGGGGAGGAGTCTCTTAACTTTGGACATGTTGTTTAACCTCCCCAAGAGGGCCTCAGTTTCCTCATCTGTATAAATGGGGGTTCATGATCATTCTAATGTCACAAGGTTGAGTTACTACCTAGAAAGCCAGCGGGCAGGGCCAGGTGCAGAGTGGGTACCCTTGATTCACACCTGGTTTTGAGCACCAATCACATCATCTTGATTTATTTGCCTCTTGTTTGCTGGACTGTAAGCAAGGGCTCAGTC
This sequence comes from Neophocaena asiaeorientalis asiaeorientalis, assembly GCF_003031525.2. NCBI lineage: Eukaryota > Metazoa > Chordata > Mammalia > Artiodactyla > Phocoenidae > Neophocaena > Neophocaena asiaeorientalis. The sequence continues at coordinate 11,051,625 of NW_020173687.1, read as the reverse complement.
TTTGTGATCTCTGTATCCACAGTTCCCACACAGGGCTCACGTAGTAAGTCCCCAAGAAGGGCATGTTGACTGACACCCAGAGGAATTCCTAGAACGCTGCTTCTTCTCTCCACCTTCAGTGTCCCCACCCTGTCCAGCCCCCTTCATCACTCACCTGGACCATTGCAGGCCACCTGGCTTCTGTCCTCTACTCCCCACCCACAATCCATTCTCTACACCCAGCCAGAGGACCTCATTAGAACCTAAGTCAGATCCTGTCCCTCCCCTCCTCAGAACTTTCTCAGGGCTCCCACCTCACTCAGAGTAAACACTGAAGTCCTCCCCATGGCCCACAAGGCCCTGCATGATCTACCACCCCCCCTCACTTCCGCCATCACTTCTCTGTCCTCATCTCCCTCTACTGTCCCCCTCTTGGCTCCAGCCATGACACTCTCCTCCTTGTTGCTCTAAAACTCCAGGCCTCCACCTCTGGACCTTTGCACCTGCTATTCCCTTTACCGAGGACTCTCTTCCCCAGATATCACCCACTGCTCACTTCCACCCCTCCTTCAGACCTTGGTTCAAATATTCCCTGTTCAGGGAGGTTTTCCCTGGCTTCCCGGACCTCCCTGGACTCCAAAACTCTTTTTCTCCCCTAGGAAAGGCCCTTGGCTGGGATCCTGGGCCCCACCCCACATCTCGGGAGAGGAGAGGCTCCCAGGCCTCTCTCTGGACTTGGGGCCTGGGGTCAGCCGTGGAAGCAGGCGGCACCCAACTGTACCTGGTGCAGAGGCCTTTGCCCGCCCGCCCTCTGGGGGAGGCACCCTGCCCGGCTCACACAGGCTTCCAGGGTGCAGGTGGGAAAGTCCCACGTCCTTCTCCGCTTACCTGACTCGGGCTGACTCAGACCCTCACGCCTGGCCAGAGGGAGCCGCAGACCCGCCCATCCCCTTGATGGGAATCACTGGGAGTCGCGCCTCCCTCCGGCCAAAGGCGCTCCAGCTTTGCTCCCGGGGAGCTTTCCCCTCTGGGCCTTTGCCCAAGCTGTGCCTTGGCTGGCGGTGCCCTTCTGTCTAGAGCCTTCTGTTCCTTCAAGCCCAGCCTGAGGGCCATCTTCTGGGGCGAAACGTCAGAGATTCCTCTGGCCAGAAGGGCAAAGGGGCAAAGGGGAGAGGTGATCATAATAATAATAGTAATTATAATAACTGTTATACAGTAATAATAGTAACTAGCCATGCTTACCATGTGCCAGGCACTGTCCTAAACACTTCGTTGTATTAATTCATTCAACCCTCACAATAATCTTATGAGGTAGGGACTTTCATTTTCCCAAGGCACAGAGTGGCTAGTAACTTGCCCAAGTTTCCCAGCTGGTCAATGGGAGAAGAGGGATTTGAATCTAGGCAGTCTGGATGTCACGCCACCGTTCTCATCTCCCAGACCTGGAGAACCAAGTGGAGACCGCTGAGGGAGCTGGGCAGGGAGGAGATCCAAGTTCTGGGTTCTGTGTCAGCACCCCTCACCCACAGTGGGAACCAGCCCCTCTCTTCAGGGTACAGGCTGGTCTCTGGTCCCTCCATCAAGGTGAATCCTCAGAACACAGGGTCTGGGCAATCCACCAACAGTGGCGGAAAGGGAATTTCCATGTACAGAACAGGGACCATGACCTGGACACTTAACCCGTTAACCTCCCAGCAACCCTGTGAATTGGGGACAGTTACTAGCATCCATTTTATAGAGGAAGAGAATAAGGCCCAGAGAGTAACGGGATTTGCTCAAGGTCACAGAGCTAGGATATGGCAGAAGCTGGATTTAAACCCAGGGTTGTTCTGACACCACGAGGCCAGAGTCCCTTCCACTGAGTGGTGACCTAGCATCTCAGTGACGAACAGGGCAGGGCCCAGATGTCAGAAAGAGCTGGAACTTGAGCTCACATTACCCTCTCCCTGCAGCATTCTACTAACCTCCACCCATCCGTTCATTCATCTGTCCATCCACCCATCCATCCTTCCAATCAGTTATCCATCCACCCACGCCTCCTTCTATCCATCCATCCACCTAGTCATCTACCCACTCATCTACCATCCAAACATCTATCCATCTATCCTTCCATTCTTCTGTCTGTCCCTTCCATTCACCCTCCATCCATCCATCCACACTTCCATCCACCTATCCTTCTATCCATTTTTCTATCCCTTTCACCTTCTGTCTATCTGTCCGTCTATTCATCTATCTATGCATCGTCTGAAACATTATCTATCTATCCGTCACCCATACATTCTTCTATACATTCATCCATTCATCCATCCACCCATCTATACATCCGTTCATCCATCCATCCCACAGATGTTTATTTAACTGATGGCGGCTGTGTCCAAGCCTTCAGATCACTGTGCCTTGAGCCAGGAGAAGCATACCTAATTAGGTTTCTGTTTATTTGCTGTTCCAGGAAAGCTAATTGTGGGGTTTGTAAACAGCCCTTTGATGGCTGGAGAGTTACTTAAGAGGACAGTTAAATAAACAACCGCTGGGTAGAAACAGTCAGTGCTGGTACACGGCGGGTCCAGGGTCATGACCTGCCTTGCACAGCAGGAGGAGGGCTGAGGTCCAGACAGTGTGGAGGCTTTGGGGTCAGAAGGGAAGTCAGAATAATGGGAACAGTGGCAATAACATCTACCATGTGTGGGATGCCTACTCTATGCCAGATGCTGTGCTAAGCACAGCCCTTACAGCAACTTCATGTGATGGAAACAATTATGATCCCATTTATGGATGTGGAGACTGAGGTTTGGGGAAGGGAAGCCATGTGCTCAAGGCCATAGATCTGGGAAGTAGCACCGTCAGGACATCAATCTGTCTGCATATAACAATGATGATAATAATAGCAAATAATTATATAGCACTCACTATATTCTAAGGCACTGTTCTAAGAATCTCACTAAATACACCACCCCATGAGGTCGGTACTATCATCACTCCCATTTTACAGAGGAGAAAATTGAGGTTGAGAGGGCTAAAGTAATATGCAAAGATTACTCAGGTAGGAAGCAGCAGAATTAAAAAAAAAAATAAATAAATATCTGGACCCAAAGTCCTACTCTTAACCATGTTATGCAGTGGATTGTACCTTCTACGCATTTAACGTCGAAAGATCCAGCCATACACGATTGGCCAAACACTTCTTAAAATCATTTTTTCATTTTTCTGTTTTCTATATCTAAAAATACTTTGAAATTATAACTTGTAATGTCTTTTTAATTACTTAGTTCAGGGGTCAGTAAACTTTTCCTATAAAGATATCAGATAATAAACATTTTAGGCTTTGTGGGCCATGTGGTCTCTGTTGCAACTATTCAGCTCTGCTGTGGTAGCTGGAAAGCAGCTGCAGACAATATGAAACCAATGGGTGTGGCTGTGTACCAATAAAACTTTATTTACAAAAACATGTGGAGGGCCAGGTTTGGCCCAAGGGCCGTAGTGCTGACTTTGTGCATTTTAAATATATCTGTATTCACCAAACCATGTTCTCTTGCCTTTTCATGAACAACAAAGGATTTTCAAGGATACTTTCAACCATTGCTCAGTTTCACCTCCAGACCTTTTGCTCACACGTGCCCTATACATCGTTTACCCCTTTGCCTGCTAGTGGCAGCTTCTGAAGGAATTTGCAAATTCCTTGCATTAATCTAATTCCTTTATTCACATAGTCAATAAATGAATGACACTCATGAGAGGTGCTCAGTGACACTCATGACTTCCCACCAGGAACCCTGAGAGTGCTAAGAGCCCTGGGAATTACTCTTCTCTATACCAAGTTCTGTAAACTTCTGGCTTGAAGAAAAAGTTGTAAAGTAAAAGTTAAGTAATTCTATGGCTGCAGCTCTAATACTATTTCCTATTGGTGACAGGAACAAGGAAATGAAAGGAGGACTGGTAGAGGTATTACAACATGTCCTCAGGGCTAGTGGGAACAAAATGGGGTAAGGCCAGAAAAATCCCCTTTCCTCTTTATCCCCACCCCCTTGGCCTCAGTGTTGATTTCCCAGACTCAGAAAAGTTGTGAGCCTGGGGAAACAGCATGTGTTCACTTCCGAATTAAAAGACAGATGACAACCTGGGTAAAAATATTTGCAACATAAATGTAGACAAATGATTTATTTCCCTAATATCTAAAGAATCCCTGCAGAGCAATAAGAAAAAAAACCCAGCTCACTAGAATAACAGGGTAGTAGATGGGAACAGGCAGTTTACGGAAAGAGAACCACATACAGCAAGATGTCCAACCTTGCTGGTAATCAGGCAAATACAAACTAAAGAAAAAAAAATTAGATAACATTTTCGACTCCTCCGTCTGTCAAAAATAAAAGATTGATAATGTAATGCATACAGGAGACTGTGGGGAAATGGCCACACTCTTATTCTGCTGGTCTGAGTATGAATTGGAACAGCCTCTCAGGAAGACAGTTTTACAGTATCCAGTAAAACTGTGTATTCATATTTTCTAGAACTCAGCAATTCCATTGTTTGGCGTCTCCCTTAGAGAAATATCAGGCACAAGGAGTGTGTGCCAAGAGGGTTACTGGAAACAACCTAAAGATCCGTCAGTTGAGGAAGGGTTAAACACCTTGCAGTGGTCTAAGGACCCCCCATCTTTTGAGGCAGAGCCTGCCCACCTCCACCATTGATGTTGAGCCTGCTAGATGTCCGTGCTTCGCAGACCCCTTGCGGCTGAGGGTGGTCACATGACCTGATGATCAATGATGTTAGGCCCCTTTGTGTGTTTACTTGTCATTTGGCATCTCCTTTTGTGAAATGCCTGCCCAACTCTTTGCCCTTTTTGTCAATGGATCGATTGTCCTTTTGTCCCTAAAGTACTTTTAATAGACTCTGTTTCTGTTTAAATTACAGTATCAGGCAGGGTTCTGCAGGGAAACAAAATCAATAGATTATCTATCTATCTATCTACCTATCTTCTAGTTTTAGGAATTGGCTCATGCAGTTGTGGAGGCTGGCAAGTCTGAAGTTTGTAGGGCAGGCTGGCAGGCCGCAAACTCAGGTAGGATTTCTATGTTACAGTTTGGAGGCAGAATTCCTTCTTCTCCAGGAAACCTCAGTTTTCACTCTCAAGGCCTTTAACTGACTGGCCCACCCACATTATCGAGGAGACTTTCCTTTACTTAAGGTCAACTGAGTGTAGATGTTAATCACATCTACAGAACACCTTCACAGCAACACTGAGACTAATGTTTGACCAAACAACTGGGCACAATAACCTAGCTAAGCTGACACATAAAATTTAACCTTTCAATTACTCAGAGTTGTTTACGTTGTTTGCAACTTGGAGCCCAATCTAATCCACCATTTACATAAACACACACACACACACATGCACGCATGCATGCACACACACAATATCAACAGCAGTGTTAGGCATTTCTACGCGTGTACGTGTACAAGAATAAGTCTGGGAGGATATGGCCAAACCTGTTACATGACCACCTCAGGGAGTGTCCAGGATGGAGGTCAAAGGGAATTTAACCATAAGCTGTAACAGTAAAGAAAATGTTAAAGAGTATAATAATGTTAATTATGTAATTAAAGTTAATTTTTAAGTGGGAAAACTTTTTTCAAAAAATAAAGGAATCATTAAGTTGCCATTATCCATTCATCAATTATTGACTCAGCACCTGCTATGTGCTCGTTGCAGGAGATATAGTGGATAAGATGGGCAGCCTCTATCCTTGTGGAGCTGACATCATAGTGGAGGAATCAGGCAGTAAAGAAGCAAACAAAGAACTTAGCAGGTAATTTCAGAGAGCGCTAAGGAGTATTCTGAAGAAAAGTGAACCAGTGTAGAGACAAAGAATAAATGGGGATGTGGGGCTGTGTTGGATTCATGGTCAGAGAAGGCCCCTCTGAGGTGACATTTGAGCTGAGCCCTGAAGGAGAAGGAGCTGGCTTTAGAAGGAGCACACCAGATGGCCAGGTCAGCAAGTGCAAAGGTTCTGAGGTAGGAATGGAACAGATGAAGTGGGATGAGAACCCGAGCAGTGCCTTTGGGAAGTGAGGCCTAGAGAGGGAACAGGGTAGCTTAAGGGCACAGCACTGGACACAGTGGAGCCAGGTGGGAGCCTCTGCTGCCTGTCCCAAGATGAGTTTTGTGCCAGGGCTGAGCTGCCTGTCTGGGGTGGAGGCCTCTGAGCTGCTTGAAGGGCTTTATCCACACTCCTCTCCAGCAATCCCTCTATGATTAGAATGGAGCACTGGAGACCCAGCCCCTAGGCTTGTGTCAGCCTCGCCCTGCCAGCCAAGGCCAGCAGCACCGCAGAGGCTCATCTGAGGGCTTCATACTCTTTGCCTCTGAGTTGGAGGGCCAGCAAAATCTACCATCACTGTCTTACCTAATTATAATATAACAGGGGCGAGGGAAGGTGCCCCAAATAGATGCTTTCCCTGAACCATCCCAGCAACTCCTGGTAAGAGCCCTGGCTGGGGGGTATTATTATTCCCATTTTATGGCTGGGAACACTGAGGCTCAGAGGGATCAAATACCCTGACTCCAGGGACTGCGTTCTTCACCCTTACAGTCTAGACCCTGTTCCTCTAGCTCTCAAGGCAAGAGCAAGGCCATCTTCTTTTAAATGACAAAGCCCCAGATGGGAAAGGACAATCCCATCTAGGCTTTCATTATATAGATGGAAATTCCAAGGTTTGGAGAGAAAAAGGAACCATCCCCTGACTATACAGAGCCAGAGCTGGAGCTGGGTCTCCCTGCTCCCAGGGCCCTTTCAGCTTTACCCCCTTCTTCCCTTCCACCTTCCTTCCCTCTTTTAATGATGGCTTGGCTGGCCTCTAGGCTGTTGCTCCAATATTCCAATCTCAGTCCTGCCCCAGGGCCTTTGCACTTGCTGTTCCCCTACCAGATCTGGTCTGTCACTTCTTTTTTGCCTTCCTTGACCACTGCATTGACAGTAGTTCTGCACTCATTCTTCCTATTTTGATTTATTTTTCTGCCAAGTATTTTTTACCCTCCGTCATTATGTTAAATACTTATATTATTGTTTATTGTCCATCTCTCTGCCTAGAAGATCAGCCCCTTGAGGACAGAGACTTTATTCACAGCTGTTTCCCCAGTGCCTAACCCAGGGCCTGGGCTCCCATAATGCTCAATATGTGCTTGTGGAATGGATGGGCAGGTAGATCGATGGATGATGGATATATGGATTGGTGGGTGGATGGATGGATGGGTAAGTGATGGATAGATAGATAGGTGGGTGGTGGATGGAAGAATGGTTGGGTAGATGGGAGGACAATTCTCCCAACATCACTTCTCAACCCTGCGCTCTGGGTCTCACACTTAGCTCTTCTGACTTGCCTCCTTTGGCTCCAGGCCTGAGCAGGCAGCTCTGGGGGCTTTCACAGGATCAGGCAGGAGTTGCTGTTTCTCATCCTCCTCTGAGGCTGGGCAAACAAAAGCCTTTGTTCTCCCTCCCCTGCCTGGCCCCTCTACAGCCCAGGGTGGGAATTTGTTGGCAAGTCAGTAACTTAACTTTGCCGCAACTTAATTTTGAGGCTTAACCTGTCAAGCTGGGCCCATGGGCTCCTGTGGTCCATAGTGGAGCTGGGCATAATGGGGGTGTGATGGGGGTCACGGTGGTCAAAGCACAGAGATGATTCCTACGTGGATGAACCTCAGAGTCTTCTGGAGAGGTTGATTTTTAGAGGTGGGTGGGGGAGTTACAGGCTGCAGTTAGCTCTGGGCTCTCTATAGACAGCTTGGGACAGTGTTTCTTCTTGTCCCCTAGAGATGTCCCCACAGGGCAGAGGGCCAAGAGAAGGGAACCTCACTTAGTGCTACAGTGGTCTCATGAGGGTGGTGCCATCATAATCCCCATTGCACAGAGGAGGAAACTGAGGCCCAGAGAGACTAGCTAACACGCCCAGTTGAAAGCCAAACTAGATGGGCAGTCATTACCCGGCTGGACTGTCTCTGCCAATCAAAGACAGTGGCCTTTGACCAGTCTCCTCCTGCCTTTGGCCATTGGATGTTATTCAAATGAACTCCAAGGCCAGTGGATCATGGAAGCAGTGATTGGAGAATCTGGCACCCTCAAGCCTGACAACCTCGCCAGAACATCCTTGAGGAATGTAAATAATCAGCTCCAGAGAATCCCTGCCTTCTCTGGAGCCCAGGTCCCACAGCCTGAGCAGAGAACGTGGGAAGAAGTCCAGGACCTTGGTGTGACAGTTGAGGCCCACATGGCTGCTCTCTACCTTCAACCTCTTCTCCAAATTCCACCCTGTGCATCGAGCTATTGGGAACTGTCTGCACATACCACGTGGTTTCCTGCCTCTGCCTTTGCCCATGCTGCCTCCTCCGTTGAGGATGTTGTCTCGGTCTGAGTTTTTCCAGAAACAGACCCTGAGACAGGATTCAAGTGCAAGGAGTATATTTGGGAAGAGATGCCAGGAGGTGCTCATAGCAGGGTGGATGAGTGAGACAGGGAAGGAAGCAAATAAAACACGTGGTTATCAAGCCAGTCACCACTGTGGGTAGTTGGATCTCAAACTCACCCAGGGAACCAGTGTAGAACATGGACCCCAGAGTTATTCCAACCCAGGAGAGAGGAAATCAGCCATGTATTTTCCAACCCCATCAGTGGTCAGCTGAGGGCTAATTCCAGGGGCATCAACTTTCTGGAACTTCTGGCTATGCACATGCCCACAGCCAGACCAAAGCTCTCAAGTAGAGAGAGTAAATGTAGGTATTTGCAATGAGCAGGAGCGAGCATCTAGTGGATGTGAGTGGGCACCAACAGCATTTGTGACAAATGTTTGTTGGTTCCTGATCTTTTCCCAGCAGACTCCTATTCATCCTTTAAAACCCATCCTTTATTCCCCCAGGGAAGACTTCCCTGACCCTCTTAAATCAGCCAATCACTTCACACCATTCCTTGCGTTCACTTTTAATATTTGCATTTATCACAGTGGATTGTGATTACCCTTTTATACCTCTGCCTGCCTCACTAGGGAGGGAACAACTTGAGGCAGGGGCTTCATCTTGGGATGTAGAACATGCTGCTTGGTGTCACGAAGTCCTGAGTTCCACTCTCCTGGCCACTCTGAAGCTAACGCTTGTCACCATATCTGCATCCCCAGGACCTGGCTATTATTGGGCCCTCAGTAAATGTACTGGCAGAGGGATTGAAATTACATTTTTAGCTCACTGACATTTCTTCTTTCCCCTAAAGTTTCCTGGTATCTTGATTATGGAGAGGTTGGTTAAGCCAGTGGGTCTCAGAATCACCTGGAGAGCATTTAGAAAACTTCGGGGGCTGAGGCCCCACCCCAGAGATTCAGATTCAGTCATTGGAGATACTGGGTTAAACTAATGATAATAGGAAGCCTCAGAGAAATTCCCCCCACTTCGGAGGTATTCATGGAGAGAGTTCATCACAATGTCAGACGTGAAGGTGGAGGGGGTGGGGGGCAACCTGGAGTCTGTGCTGGAAGAGGGGACACGAGAAATGGGGAGGATGCAGAAATTAGACATTAGAAACAATGAACTAGATATATATGCAGCCATATGGTTAGAGCTGGAAAACAAACATAGCACGGAGTGAAAAAAGGGAAAAAAGCAGACCGATGGTTTATCACTGTATGATGTGCATTTACTCAGATCCACGAGACTGTGCTGTCCCACAGCTGCGGGTTCTTAAACCTGCCCACTAGAATCACCTGGTAACCTGGTATCCACCCTACCCCCAAAACCACCTCAGCAGGATCTCTGGGGTGGGTTCTAGGAACCAATATTTTTAAAATGTGAAGCCTCGGTGGAGAACCGTGGAACACAGGAGTGTGATTATCTCAGCTCTATGTCCCCAAAGGGTCATTTATCCAGTAATGATGGAATGAGGGCATGCATGAGTTGAGGGCCTATTGTGTGAGAGGCACCGTGCTAGGAACTTCGAATGCATTGCCTCGCTTTAGTCTCAAATAGCCGTAGGTGGTAGGTACTTTTATAATCCCCATTTCGTAGATGGGGAAACTGAGGCACAGAGTGGCGAAGTCAATGGCTGAGGACTCACAGCTGTTCAGTGGCAGCCCAGGCTTGTACCGGGGTCTGCAAGCCTGACACCGGAGCCCTTGCCCACTCCCCTCCTGCCTCCTCCAAAGTTGCTCTTTCTGATGCCTTTTGACCCACTTGTTCAGCAACTGCAAGGAATTGATCCACTCGGTTCCGCAAGAAATTATTGTTGTTGATGTTGTTTTTCCCCCATAAGTCCCTCGTGGTCTTGTTCTTTTTCTTCTTTAACCTCAGCACACAGACAAAACCCACATCGTAAAGGCTGAGCAGCTTCTGGAGGCGAGAGCTTCATTCCATGGGTCAGAGATGCGTGGGCCATGTTATCAGGCTGATTTTGAATTGCTTCCCCCTCCCCCTCCCCCTCCCCGATGAAAGGCGGGAAGTCTTAAAATTACTTCTCCCCAAAACCAGCCCTCAGAGGCACCACCCTGCCCTGGAAGCTCTCTGACCTGCTTCATAAGGAGTTATTAATTATGATTTGTTTTTATAATCGTCCACTTGGAGTCTCGGATGACACATGCTCAGACTTGTCCGTCCTTTAAAAGAAGGAATCAAAGGTTCATGGAAATCAGTTATACATAACTAGTGGAATTACTTGGGCTCAGCCCTGGGCTTGCTCTGTGACCTTGGGCAGATCCCTTCCCTCTCTGGGCCTCTGTTTTTCTAGCTGTAGAAGGAATGTGGACTAACTTCTAACACAGGGTTAGGATATATATATCCCAAACTGTGAATATGCCAGGGGTGTGTGAAATGGTTGTAGATTGTACATGGATAGGCGTTTTTATAACTTTTATTTTAACTTTTAAAATTTAACAGCGTTATAGTATTTCATTTATAAATGTACATGTTTTTGTTCGCTGGGATGGCCACAGGGAGGAGGAGCTCTGATTCACATAGTCACTTAGGTATCCCGACTGCTGGGGCTTCTGACATGTTCAAAGTCACCCTAGGGATCAACATCCAGCCAGAGAGAGGAAATGGTGGAGAAGGTACCCATCAGCCCGGAGTGACATACATATATATTTTCCTCCACGTTCCATTGGCCAGAACTAGTCACATGGTTCTACCCAGATGCAAAGGCAGTTGGGAAATATAGTTCCCTGGCTGGGCAGCTACTTATCTATAACTCTACACTTTACAGGAGGAACATAAATCTTTGGTGGACCCTTGGTCATCTCTGCCTCAGTAGTCTCTTTTTAAACGAGTAAATTGAGGAACAGAGCTTTGCCACCCATTTATCAAGGAATTAAAATATGATATATACTTTTCTACAAAGTGGGAGGAATCATTCTACCCAATATTAAAGTTTCCTACACAACTACAGTAATCAAGAGAGTGTAGTATTGGCAGAGGGATAGACTACAATCAATAGAATAAAGGAGAGGACTCAGAAATAGACCCATACAAATATGTCCAGCTGATTTTTTTTTATTATTATTTATTTATTTTTTGGCTGTGTTGGGTCGTCACTGCTGCACACGGGCTTTCTGTAGTTGCGGCGAGCAGGGGCTACTCTTTGTTGCAGAGTGCGTGCTTCTCATTGCGGTGGCATGGGCTCTAGGCGAGCGGGCTTCAGTAGTTGTGGCGCACAGGCTTAGTTGCTCCGTGGCATGTGGGATCTTCCTGGACCAGGGATCGAACCCGTGTCCCCTGCATTGGCAGGCGGATTCTTAACCACTGTGCCACCAGGGAAGTCCTGTCCAGCTGATTTTTGACAAAAGTGCAAAAGCAATTCAATGGAAGGGTAACATTTTTTGGCCGTGCCACACAGCTTGCGAGATCTTAGTTCCCCCGACCAGGGATTGAACCTGGGCCCTTGGCAGTGAACACGTGGAGACCTAACCACTGGACTGTTAGAGAATTCCCAGGATAACCTTTCTAATAAATAGTGCTGGAGCAACTGGACATCCTTAGGCAAAAAAGAAAAAAAAGAAAAGATCCTTGACCTTGATCCAAACCTCACACCTTATAACAAAAATTAAATGGATCGTGGACTTGAACATAAAACATGAAACTATAAAACAGTTATTATTTTCTTAAAGTAGGAGAAAATCAATCTTCAGGATCTAGGGCTAGGCAAAGAACTGTTAGACCTGAATACCAAAAGCACGATTCAAAAAAGGAAAAAATTGATAAATTGGACCTCATCGAAATTAAAATTTTTTGCTCTGTGAAAGACCCTGTTGAGAGGATGAAAAGACAAACTACAGATTGGGAGAAAATATTTGAAAACCATATATCTGACAAAGGACTAGTATCTAGAATGTGTCAAGAACTCTCAAAATGCAGCAATGAAAAAGAAATCCAATTAGAAAATGACAACAGACATTTTATAGAAGAGGATACACAGATGCAAATAAACACATGAAAAGATGTTTAACGTCATCAGCCATTAGGGAAATGCAAATTAAGACCACAGTGAGGTATTACTACACACCATCCAAATGACTAAAATGAAAAATGATGAGAACACTAACTGCTGGCGAAGATTGGAGAAACTGGATCACTCATGCATTCCTGGTGGGAATGTAAAATGGTACAGTGTTCTGGAAAACAGTTAGGCAATTTCTTAAAAACTACCATATGACCCAGCAACTGTGCTCCTGGACATAGAAATGAAAACATAGATTCACACAAAAACACGTATACACGTGTTCATAGCAGTTTGATTCATAATAGGCAAAACATGGAAGCAACCCAGATGCCCTTCAATAGTGAATAGTTAAATAAACTGGTGCATCCATACCTTGGAATTCTACTCAGCATAAAAAGGAACAAAATATTGATACATGCAACAGTTTGGATGAACCTTTAGGGAATTAATGCTGAGTAAAAAAAGTCGGCCCCAGAGGGTTACATACCACATGATTCCATTTATATAATATTCTTGAACGCACACAGTTATAGAAATGGGGAATAGATTAGTGGTTGCCCTGGGGAAGGACAGAGTTGGAGGTGGGAGATGGGTGGGGCTATGAAAGAACAACCTGATGGATCCTTATGGTGATGGAGATGTTCTGCGTCTTGGCTGTATCACTGCCAGCATGTTGTTTGTGGTAGAGTTTTAAAGATGTTATCATTGGGGGAAACTGAGGAGAGGGTACATGGGAATCTCTCTTTATTTCTTACAACTGCCCCTGAATCTACGCTAATCTCAATATAAGAAATTTGACAAAGAATACCAATACAATTTTTTTTCTACCCAGACACTTCTGAATATAATTGTACCTTTGGTAACATGGGGGCACTACCAGAATCTCGAACAGCGGATGTAGTGTGGCGGTTAAGTGTGTGGTTTGCAGTAGCACAGGCTGGGTTCAAATCTCAGTCGACCAGACCTCTCGCCTACTTGAGCCTCGGTTTCCACCCCTGCAAGTGGCTGAGTAACGAGAGGCCCTGCCTCGGGGGTTGGTGCAGGGACTCCAAGAGATGATTCGTGAATCACATAGAGCACAGGGCTCCGGTGCAGGTGCTGCTCTGTAAATTATTTGTCACTTATCAGGGCTGCAGCAGGTGGGGAATGGACCTCAGGGCATCCTCTGCTAGCTCTCTCGGTTGGGATGGTGACCCGCCATCCTGAGGTTTGTTTTGACTCCTTTCTCACAGGGGTGTGTACTGAGCAGCTGCACTAAGGTTGGTCTGGTTAGTTCTCGTCTGCCCTCTGGACTCTGGTGCACACTTTCAAGGACTTTACTCAATGAAGGAAGGACACAGCTGGTTCTTGTGGGCAGGGCTGCTCCAGGGGAACAACAGCCCAGGGGCTAGCCTCTCTGAGGCAGCAAAGAGAGGGAACGGAAGTAATGCTTACTGCATACCTACTGTGTGCATGATGACTTACATGCTCCAGCTCATCAAATTCTCCCAACAAGCTTGCACAATAGGTATTATTATTATTTCTACTTTATACAGGAGAAAGCTGAGGCTCAGAGAGGTGAATGGACTTGTCCAAGGTCATGCAACTAGTAGATGGTAGAGCTGAACCCTAGTCTGATTTAAATTCAGTGTCATTTTGACTATTAATAATAACCTTACCATTTATTCAGCACCCACTATGGCCAACTACTATGCTTAGCTCTTTACCCTGGGGTATCATCATCCCCTCCCCACTTTAGAGAAGAGGAAACAAAGATTAAGAGGGATGACTTGCCAAGATGGACAACAATTCTTGAAAAAACACTCAACTGACAGCTCTTCCTTGTTTCCCCGACCCCACCCTCAGCTCTAGCTCAGCACAGCCGAGAGTACTCAAGCTTGGAGATGTAAATGCTGAGTAAGCTAAGAGTTGGTACCTTGAGATATGATGCCAAGGCCGTCTGTGGGCATTTGAATGTCAGCTTTGGCTGGCCAGGGTCAGCTGAGATGGCCAGAGGTTCCCCTGGGGGCTTGGTGGGGTTGTGGGGAGCCTTGCAGAGACCCCCCTCCTGCCTCGGGCCTGGCAGACAATGTGGCAGTTGGAAAAGGCTGGAGGTGGCAGTGGCGGTGACAACTTCCTTTTGAGTAACAACATTTACTGAAAAGCAGTTCTGCTTTTAGCACCAGAAGTTCACCACCCTTGCAAGCAGGCGCCTAAGAATACCTCCATTCAACCCCAGTTCAGAGATGCACACAGATTCCCTTCTGCATTACCTCCAGCAGAGTTTTACATTTGTTGTTGAAAGGAAACCAAATACCACAATTATTGGAGGAGGCGGGAGGGGTGTGGAGAGAGGGGTGATGCAAGGGGGGGCAGGTGGCATCAACCACAGCCCCCAAAGGCGTCCATAGGCCGCCTCCGGGCAGTGGCCCAGCCCCTTGCCCTTCAGTTACTGGAAAGACATCGACAAGCTCAGAGTGAAACTGAAGTGCTGACAATTTCTCTTCTTTTTACAAGAAAAAGAAAGTGATTGTCCTTGAAGCAAGCATGACTTTGCATGCCACACTCTGCACATGTGGCCCCAGAAGCTCCAGGTCCTTGCTGGTCACCCCTCCATGAGTGCTGGGGCCCTTTGCATGGCCCCTTTTGTCCATCACTGAAAAGCCAGTCTGCACCGGGGAGGGGATGGTCTTACCCGTTAGGAGCTCACCCAGGGCCCAGGTAGTTGGAGGATGGCTTGGGCAAGGAAGAGGGCTTGAGTGAGGAGGAGATGTGGTGTCAGGCAGAGGCAGGAGGCTGTAATGAGCAGCTCTAAGAAGTGCCTTCTCTTCCCGCCTGGTCTGGCCTCCTGACTCACACCAGAACCGGGGGCAGTCAGAAATGGAAAGACTCTGGGAGTCACATGGATGTGGGTTCAAATTCCACCTGGACCATTCGCTGGCTGTGTAATCTTGGGCCAGTGATTTCACCTCTCTGAGCCTCAGTTTCCTCATCTCCGACATGGGGATAATAATAGGAAGTCAGGTCATGACCCTCCTCTGCTCAGAATCCTCACATGGCTCCCACCTCACTTGGCTTAAATACCAAAGTCCTCCCGTGACCCACTAGGCCCTACATAATCACCCCTCTGCTCCCCCTCTCAACCTCATCTCCGCCTATTCTCTCTTGTTCCCTCCCCTCCAACCACACTGGGCAACTTGTTGTTCTACCAACATGCTAAATACACCCCTGCCTCAGGGCCTTTGCACTTGCTGTTTCCTCTGCCTGCAGCATCCTTCCTCCAGATACCCTCCTTTACCCTATTCGGCTCTCGGTTGAAATGCCCCAGGAGGCAGCTCTGACCTCTTCTTTTAAGTTGCTGCCCATTACTCTTTATTCCTTCAGCCTGCATTAATTTTTCCCCACTACTTGACATGATTTTGGGAGTTTATTACTCCCCATCCTCCAGACTATAAGCTCCAAGGGGGCAGAGTTCAGTTCTGTGTTATTCTCTATTAAATCCTCAGAGCCTGGCTCGTAGCAGTTGCTCACCAAATGTTTGTTGACTGCACACGTGCAGCGTTATGTGGAGAGGGTGGAGTGATATGTGTAGATTGTTCAGACCAGCAGAGTCCTTGTTCACTAAATGTTACTTCCTTTTTTTCCTTCCCAGCACCAACCATGTGCCACATGCTTGACTTCCTATAACAAAAGGATGCCTTTTATAGATGCAGAACCAAGACTGGGGAGCCCAAGCTCACTCAGCAGGGTGAGGCTCTGAGGTCTGGTCCACGGGACTCTCAGCCTCCTGGATGGTGGTGACAGTGTCTGATATGACCCAGGCCTGGCTGCTTTACGGTCTGGCTGAGGGAAATGGCTGGCAGGGCTCTTTAGACCCTTGAAAGGGCTGTGGGCAGAGGGGAAGCTGGCTGTGGCTTCAAGGGACATGGGGCCCTGGGACTGGGGTTCACGCCCTTGCCCTGCAATCCCATAGTTCCCATCAAGGGAGCCCAGGGTTTGCAGAGAGGGGCTTTTCCAATTTTCTGTTTCTGGAAAGTTCTGTCCCAGGAAGGGCAGATGATGGAGGAGCTGTTGGATGCGGCTGGAGCCTCAGAGACTAGGAGACCCCGGGAGTCCTCTCTCCCCAGCACCCAGCCAGTTCCCAAAGCAGAGGGACTTTCCAGAGAAGTCTGCCTCTGGCTCCCTCCAAGCCTGCCCAAGAGACTACAAGCCAAGGCCTCCATGAGACCCAGCCCCGCCTTCATTTCCCTGTTTTTATTTCTTAGGGAGGCCAAGGAATCTGGGGGTGAACAGCCTCAACACAGGGCCGGGCATGTGGAAATTTAAGAGCCACAGACTGGCCTGTCACAGTCCCCGGGATGTGACCGTCCGCCTGAACCTCCACCCCAGACTCTGGGTTGAGCTGGGCCTACAGCCTGTCTAGGGTGGGTGCAGCAATTGCCTGTGGATCCTGTCTAGTGCTGGGGATTTCGCCTCTGCCTATCAGAGCTGCCTCAGCTGTATGAGGATCCCCTCCCACACTGCTACAGCAAAGGGAATGCAAGTGAGACACGAGGAAGAACTGTCTTCTAACACTTTATCGTACCCAAAGGTGACCCTAAAGGTGACCACTAAACCCCTCAGCGCAGACCTTGCTGCCACCCACAGGCCACATCCAGCCCAGGAATATGTTTGGTTTGGCCCTTGATGTAACTTTTTAAAATGTGACTCAGTTACCAACATTAGAAATACCAGGAGATTTCACATAAAATCCATTTCTCTGGCTTCTCTTGAAAAATGGGCCTCTCTGGCTGTGCTGGGCCCACTTTCCTGCAGGGCATAGGAAGGCCAGGGTGGGTCAAGGGGCCCCTTTTAGGACAGCACATAGTAGTAGGTGTTCTCTTCTTCACTCCAGTCCCTGCTCAGCCCACTTTTCTCAAACACATTGCCTACCAGGGCTTTGAAGTATGAGTAGGAATTCATCAGACAAAGGGGTGGAAAGACATTCCGGGAAAGAGAAGAGCACATGTCCATGCGATTTATCTGTTCAAGATTCACTCAGTAAGTATGTATTGAATGTTTACTGTATACACTGGGGCGAACAGCAGGAGACCAAACAGATAAAAATCCCTGTACTCCTTGAGCTCATTATCTCAGACAGCACTTCTCAGCTGGGTACTGTTTTGTCCCCCACGGACACTTGGCAGTGTTTGAGGCATCTGTGGTGTCATAACAAATGTGGGTGGAGGGAGGGGATACTACTGGCATCCAGTGGGTAGAGGCCAGGGGTGCTGCTAAACCAGTCGTGGCGTGCACAGGAGAGCGCTTCACAGCAAAGAATGATCTGGCCCCAAATGTCCAGAGTGCCGAGATTGAGGAACCCTGGTTTAGTGGGAGATAGTAAACCAGATGAGCCAATAAATGCATCATCTGAAGTCAGGCGGTGCTGAGAGTTTTCTGGTGAAACTAATCGGAGTGTGGCAGTGGGGGTCAGGAGGTGGGTATGGCTGCCTGGGGGAGGTTCCATTTGACCAGAGACCTGAGGATGAAAAGGAGCAGGTCCTGAAAAAATTGGGGTGCACCTGGCGGGGTGGCCCCAAATCGTAGTTGCTTACGGAGCAGCACCTTCCCTCTTTCCGTGCTGCTTGTCACCACAGCCTTGCTTATGGAGCTGGGATCAGTGGTCCTGTTCCCATTTTCCAGTTGAGGGACCCTGGCTGGATGTCACAAGCCCCTAAAGAGGCTGACCTAGGCCACCTGACCACTCTGAGCTGGTGTCCTTGGGGTGCCTGGAGGGCACGATGGTCAGTGAATTGCCTTCTTTCATTCAGTCAGTCAACAAACATCTCTCAGGGGCCCACAATGGCCTAGTGGGACAGAGCAACTTAAGGCTGAGGTGCTCAGCACCAGTCATGGCACATAGTAGGTACACATAAAATATTGGTCAAACGAATGAAAGGACGGGATCAATGAGTAAACAAGCCCCCGTCCATGTAAGATAATAGATCACAGCCAGCATTGATTGGGTGCCTACTGTGTGCTGACCCACCTGGAGCTGGAGTGGACACCAGCTCGAAGGGAGGGACAATGATAATTCCCACTTCCGTGGTGAAAAGCCTGAGGTTCGGAGGGGGACATCAATTGCCCAAGGCCTGGCACTGGAGCCCAAGGCCTCGCAGATCTCAGGCTGCAACCACTGCCTTGGCATTTTGTATGTTCTGACTCAGTTTACTACCCTCCCAACACTGTGAGGTAGCGGGTGGCATTATCCCATTTTATGGATGAGGTAACTGAAGCTCAGAGAGGTGAAGCGACTCTCCCAGAGTCACACAGCATGTGTGTTTGACCTACAGTCCACATTTTGACCACCAAGCCCTGCCCCTTGTAACCCTGACTTCCTCTTCAGGAGAGTTAATCAGCCCCAAAGGGGAGGTAGGCCAGGGGGTTAGGCCCCTTGAGGTCTGCAGGACCAGGCAGGAGGCTCTGGAGGAGGTGGGGTCCCGGGTGGGTGGACGGGAGCAGGTGGGCCTGGGGAGCAGCCAGGCTTCCGCTCCCACACGCAGGCACAGCCGCCAGGAGAGACTGTTGAGAGTCTGCCCTGTGGTGCGCACCGGCCTAACAATGGCTGCTTTTGACTGCGCGGGTGGTAGAAGAGGGGACGCATTGTTCTCCAAGACACCTTCCCGCCATGGCTGGCTGCGGGCCGTCCCCATCCCAGGAGGCTTGGCTCAGGGCCGTTCCGGGCGCCTGAGGGAAGTGTGTGCACGCGCCTGTGTGTGTGATGCTGGAGCGTGTGCGTGTGTGCCCATGTGTGTGTACAGAGGGGCACGGGTGTCTGACTGACACAATTGCTGAGTGTGCCCACGCACGCCTTGCACACTGTGGCAGTGTGTCCGAGCAGGCTTATGGCTTTCTGCATCTGCTGTGTCGGTCCAAGCGTGCCTTCCTGGGCATATCTGCAGCTGTTTGTGAATCTGCCTCCAGAACGTGTCTCCGGCTCCGTGTACCTGGCTTGTGCTCCAGTGTGTCGAGTGAGGCTGCCCTCATCTGTATGTGTCAGTGTCTCCGTCTCCCCCTGGGTCTGTCTGTGGAGCATCTTGACACCAAGGGGACAGCAGAGCTCTGGCTTTAGGGTGAGGGCCAAGTTCCACTTGTTGCGCATATGTGAGGAAAGGGGTTCCAAGTAGAGGGGAGCAGGCAAACAGCCGGATGCAGGACCGAGCCGGGGGATGGGCAGAAGCAGTTGGAGGTCAGGGAGGCTGCAGCAGAGGGAGCAACAGAGAGGGAGCAACGGGAGAAGATACCAGGGCCACCTGTGGGGGCGGGGCGTGGAGTTGGAACATCTTTCTGAGTGAGCTGGAGCCATGGCGTGCTTGCACTGGGGAGTGACGAGGTCTTTTATGGAGATGCCTCTGGTAGAGAATAGACTGCAGGGCAATCATGAAAGCTGTTGGGGGGCACCCCAGGGTGCCCCCAATCCAGGCAGGAATTGCAGCTTCCCATTTTGCAGAAGTGGAAACTGAGGCCCAGGGAGGAGAAATGCCTTCCAAAGCTGGAAGTTTGGGAACTGGTCCAATGCCAGAGCTAACTCTCATCCTTCCCACCTTGGCTACCATTCCCTCCTCAAGTCCCTTCCTTTCCCAAGGCTATGGGGGTGCCTGTGCTAAAGACAGAGGACTTGGCATCCTCATCTTCTCAGGAACCAGGACTCTACAGCCACAGGGCTTGGGTTCAAATCCTATCTCTGACACTTAACAGCTGTGTGACCTTGGGCATGTCACATAGCCTCTCTGTGCCCCATTTCCTCATCTGCAAAATGGGGATAATGACAATACTGACCTTTAAATTGTGATTCCACCGACTACCCTCCCCATAACAGAATTCCCCCTCTCCTTAATTTTTCTCCAAGACACTTACCACCTTCTAACACACGACATGTTATATTAATCTGTTGTGGCACTAGGGTGTCATTTCCAGGAAAGCAGGAAGTTTTGGGTGTTTTCGTCATTATTAATATCTAGAATGGTGTTGGCACTCAGTAAATTTTTGTCGAGTGAATGAAACTGAATGATGGGTATAAAATACTGGACTAGGAACGTGAGTTGTCAACTGTTATTATTACCTTGGGAATGGGTTTGGAGATGAGCGTCTGGAAGCATAGAAGCCCGGGCAGTTCACCCAGGAATTGGGGTCCCATTCCCTTTTCTGCCCTTTGTCCTGCACATCTGGATCTGCTGAGCCCTCACTGAGCCCAACATCTCCTGTCTTTAGTCTCCATGGTTCAAGGACAGGTTGGCTCCGGCAGGCACTGTGCGCTGGTGGTTTCCCGCCCCCGCGAGGAATCAGTGACTCAGTTCCCCACCTGGCACATGCATCAGCTTTAACGGTCTCCGAGGCCTCAGGACGTTGCCAAATATTGGGGTCCCACCCACCCCATTTCCCAGGATCCCTGTCCCCCTGTTGGTAACATCAAG
Source organism: Neophocaena asiaeorientalis asiaeorientalis (assembly GCF_003031525.2). NCBI lineage: Eukaryota > Metazoa > Chordata > Mammalia > Artiodactyla > Phocoenidae > Neophocaena > Neophocaena asiaeorientalis. The sequence goes on along the minus strand of NW_020173687.1, from coordinate 11,030,753 downwards.
CAGAACCCTTTGGTTCGGGGTGGGGTGGGGAAAGTCCACTTGGCAGCTCTGCTAAAAATGTCCCACCGATGGCGCTGATGGCCCAAGGAGCTGTTGGGCAAATATTTCTCAAGTCCATGTGCTTGTCGAGGAGATGGCTTCGTGATCTTTCAGTCTTTCTAAGAAAGAATGACAGGAGACCTCAGAGACCAATTGGGTGGCGAGGTGACTTCGCAAGGTCATTGTGTCCAGCCCCCTGCCACCCGGTCATCAGCTCTGGCTCCCCTGCACCCTGTGTCCCTGCATCTCGAGGAGGGCCAGGAGCTGGAGAGGGGGACTGGGCCGGTCAAAGAACAAGGCTCCTCTGTCCTCTCCCTTCCTTCCTCCTTTCTCCTGACTCCAAGCCCTGGCCTGGGGCATGTGGCGGGCGCCGGGGCTGATCAGCAGAAGTGGGGTGTGGAGCTGGCCGGGGTGTTCACGGTCCCTTCCTCGGGGACCAGCTGGGGCACTGCTCAGCCTAACTGGATACCTTGGTGTCTGCCCACGGGCCCCAACCCTCTCCTCACACCACCGTCGGGGTTCAGGCCTCCGTCTCTCTGTCCTCCATTCACGCCCTGCCACACACACACATTTATTAAGCACCCTCGTATGTGCCCCATCCCTGGGGGACAGTGAAAGGGCCTAGAGTAGGGAATATCTTGGCCTGTTTGCAGAATAGGGAGGAGAGCAGTGTGGCTGGTGCAGAGTGAGCAAGGGGAGAGTCGGGGAGGGGAGGACCAAGGGGTCATGGGGTCAGATGGTGCAGGGACTCCAGGCCAGGGAATTTTGGATTTCCTTCTAATGCGATGAAGTCCCACGGGAGGGCTCTGAGCGGGGATGGTGCAGGAAGTGCCTTTTGAGTTCATGTTACAAAAGGGGCTTTGTCTTTTTAAAGGATCCCTCTGGCTGCTATAAGAAAAATACAGTGGG
>NW_020173687.1:10880182-11029769 GCF_003031525.2 Neophocaena asiaeorientalis asiaeorientalis | reverse complement strand
CAGGAGGAGTGACCTGACCCAGGGTGATGAGCACAGAGTTGGTGAGAAGTGGCATTCAGGGTGTATTTTGAAAGCTGGAGCCAGCAGCGTTGCCTAATGGGGGCTGTGGGGCTCACAGAGGACAGAGAGGAGTCCAGGACAGCTCCAGGGTTTCTGGTCCAAGTAACTGGGAGGCTGGTGGGACCACTTTCTGTAATAGGGATGTGGGAGCAGAAGCTGTGCTCAGTTTAGGGTGTGCCGAGTTGAGGGGTTCTGTGGGCAGATGAATAAGGAAAGCCACGGCCTGCCACCTCCCCAAGGCCTTTGTCCTGGTTCCAGTGCCCAGTACCTGCCCCAGGACAATTCGACAGCCATCCAATTTTCCTCCCAACCTTTCCATGCTCTAGCCCTTCCTCTTCCACACCTGTTCGTCTTCAGAAAGCACAACTCTAGATCCTGTCTCTGCTCTGCTCTAGAACCATCAATGGCTCCCCGCTGCCCCCGGATAAAGTCCAAAAACCTCAGCTGGGTTATCCCAGGCCTGCACCATCTACCCTGACTTTTGCAGCCTCGTCCCTCATATGGCCAACCAAGCAGCTGACCTCTGGCTCCTCAAACACACCTTGTCCCTTCCCACATCCTCAGCCTTACCTAAGCTGTTCCTGCCAGCTGAGTGCCCTTTCTCACCACAGGGATGAGTGTAAACGCCTTGCCTCTAATGTCTGTAGCCTTTTGTTTGTTTCTTTCTCCCAGAACTTTTCACACAGTGCTTTGAATTACACTTATTTATATCTTTCCCTCCTCCCATGGGCAGAAAAGTGCCAGATTTATTTCTGGGCTCGATGCCAGGCTCAAAGCCGGTCCTTGTCAGATTCGGTGGGTGAACTGTTGAGGATACTGCATTCCCAGTGGTATGGGCCCACTCAGTGCCCGTTCCCCCTTCTTCTGGAGAACACACTCTGATTTTCCCCCTGGGGTGCACCACCCCATCAGGTGAGCTGGCCCCATCCCCAGGGGTAGACTCATGGCCCAGGCCTGGCCAATCAAAGCTTCCCAGACCCCTGGCTACGTTGATTGGTTCAGGGGTGGGCACATGATCCAGTCAAAGCCAAGAGAACTCAGTTCTGTGGAGCAGAAGAGAGGATGTTGTTGCCTTGAGGTGGCTGAGCTAGTGAGATCTCAGCCTGGAGCAGCCGTGGCCACTGTGCCACCATGACAGTAAAGACTGCCTGAAAATACAGCCAATACAGGGCAAGGCAGAGCAGAGAGTTGGGGACAGCCTGAGTCCTAACAACATCATGGGTGCTCCTGGATCCAGCTGTATCTGAAGCTAACATAGCCCTGAACTTCTCCATTATATAAGTCAATATGTTTTTCTTTCTCGTTCTCTTTTAAAATGAATTTTGGGTTGGATTTCCATTGCTTGCAGCTATAAAAATTCCTGAGAAATACAAGAGCTTTCTTCTGAATAAATCTCTTGCCATCTCACTGCCCATCCCTTCAAGACCCCAAGTGAAATTCCCTCATTGAAGAACTGCTTTGAATATTTATCCATGGAGCTGATATAGCGTTTGTCTCTTTTCTCTCTTCTGGATAACGATCCCAGGCTCTAGCTGTGCCTCAAGCAACTTTTGGAACCAGGCAGCAGGCAAACAGGATAACCCAAAGAAGTAAAATGGGCTCCAGCTTTTGAGGGGCCAGGGCTGGACCTCTGGCCTTACAGCTTCTCAGCACGGTCCTTGGCACACAGCAATGCTTCTCAGCCATTCTCTACTTAGTAGTGTAAGGCAAGGGTTTTCAACGTGGGCATGACGGGCATTTGGGACCAGATTTCTCTCTGAAGTGCCGTAATCAGGAGTCCTCCCTCCAGAATTGGTTAGGAGAGGGTTTCTTAGCCTTCTTACTACTGGCATTTGGGGCCGGCTCATTCTTTGCTGCTGAGGCCATCCTATGCGTTGCAGGATAGTTTAGGAGCGTCCTTTACCTTCTCTACCCACTAGATGCAAGTGGTACTCCCTACCCCGAGTCGTGCCAACCACAGATGTCTTCAGACATTGCCAAATGTCCCGTGCAGGGCAAATCACCCCTGATTGAGAACCCCTGGTGGAAGCAAAGAGCTTTGCATAGGACTTCACACGTAGCAAGCGCTGAATAAATACCAGCAATGGTAATGTGGTGATAACGGTGCCCACGATCATTTACGAAATTCAGGTGTCTCAGTGAGGGTCAGATCTGGCTAAGTTAAGCAGGAAGGGAATTTATTGGAAGAACATGGTGAGCTTACGGAATGAGGAAGGGGCAGTATGAGGTCAAAAAAGCACAGAAACGGAGGCAGTTCCGACAGTTCAGATAGCGCAGGGTGGACGTGCCGGTACCTGTAACGAGCTAGTCCTCATTTCAGCCACTCCTCCCACTTCCTCCTTCCTAAAAGACCCATTTTGCTCATTTTGCCCAGGTACCCCCCATGTCATGGACTCAGGGAAGGGCATGGGACTCAGTTCTGGTCAATGATACATGCTGGGAAATCCACTGGGAGATTCTGGGAAAGGTTGCCTAGCTCTTCAAAAGAGACAGAGGCTCATTTCACTTAGCATAATACAGGATTCCCTTCCTTTTTAAGGTTTAATAATATTCCATGGAATGTATATACCACATCTTCTTTATCCATTCATCTGTCAATGGACACTTAGCTTGTTTTCACATCTTGGCTATTGTGAATGATGCTGCCAAGAATGAGGGGGTGCAGATACCTCTTTGAGACCCTCATTTCAGTTCTTTTGGATAAATACCCGGAAGTGGGATCGCTGGATTGTTATGCTAAGTGAAATAAGCTAGTCACAGAAGGACAAATTCTGTATGATTCCACTTACATCAAGTATTTAAAGTAGTGAAACTCATAAAAGCAGAGAGTAGAATGGTGGTTGACCGCGGTCTGGAGGGAGGGGGAAACGAGGTGTTGCAATTCAATGGATATAGAGTTTCAGTTGTGTAAGATGAATTAAGTTCTCAGGATCTGCTCTACAACAGGGTGTCTTAACAGTATTGTGTGGTACACTTAAAAATTTGTTAAAAGGATAGACCTCGTGTTAAATGCTCTCACTACAATTTTTGAAAAGGCATTTATGAAACAACATTATGTGGAGTTTCCAATGATACCAACATTTAAAAAATTATATATGAAAGTTCTTAGAGGGAAAAAAGGGGCAGGCTCTTTTCCCTCTAGCGTTGCTGGGGAGAGGTCATGAAGTCTGCAGCCATCTTGAGGCAATGAGGAGAGCCAGTTGGAGGGCAAAACCCAAGTCCCAGGACCTGGGTCCTTGTTGATATTATTAAACTGCTGAATTAACCAATCCCTGATTCCCCATCACTTCCAAACTTCCGATCTACAAGATAATAATTTCCTTGTTTTCAAAGCCTCTTTAGATTGAATTTTTATTCCTCGTGGCCAAGAGCACTGGATCAATGTGCCAAATCCCGTAGATAAGTTGTTGCTTCTAAATTGCTCTTGACATTTTCCGCCTGCCTCCTAAATAACACAGAGGGACTCACTCTTATTGCCAGAGATATCAGATGCCCGGGTCCTCATCTGGCTGCCAGACATATTCTGTGGCCTGGTGATGTACTCAGGGCTCAGACAGGAGGACTTCCAAGAGACCACCTGCCAGTTCCTCCATGGAGTTCAGACTTTGCCTCTCTGGGCCTCGGTTTCCCCATCTGTGAACTGGGGTAATAATAGGGCCACCTATTACACAGGGTGTTACAAGGATGGATGAAATGAGTTATTTCTGGTAAAGTAACAGGCACAGTGCCAGGCACATGGTAAGTGCTCAAAAAAATGTGGGCTATCACCATTCTTGCCATTGTTATTATTACTTGGAGTGAGGGATGAAGGAACTTGGGCTGACCCGATGTGGATGGCAGGTGCAGAACGAGACTGGCAGCCTCAAGAGGTGAGACTGGGGTGGAAAGAAAGGATTCAACCAAAGTAGGTAAAGAAACTTCAAGGAGAAGTGTGAGCCCCTGAGAATCTCTCGAGGTGTAGGGCAGCTACCACCGTCCCCGTCTTGAGAGAAAAGTGTTTTTCTTCTTAAAAGTGAAAGGAGAGGGATCTCAAGAAGGTGAGAGATTGAGGAACACCCTGGCATTAAGGCAGAAACGGCCAAGGCAGCCTTCACTCCTCCTTCCGAAGACCCCGCAGCATCACCACTGCTTGGGGCCTCCAGAGCCAGAAGTCGTGGGGATCCTCCCACGCTCTCCAACACCTCCAGCATTCAGGCCTGGGGCCTCCTGCCTCACTGGCCAGACCCCCCAACACCTCCACACTGTGCCCTGAGCACCTTCCTGGCCCCAGGACCCGTACCTGGCTCCCCCAGGGAGTCAGAGAGCATCCCTGTCACCGGATGGATTAAGCAACTCAGGCAAGCGTGCATCTTCCAGCTCGTGCTAACCACCATTTATTCACTTCCCCTCATACTCATCAACCCGTTGGTTCCTTGTTATTTCTCAGGGGACACTGTGTCCCTTCCTGTGAACCCTTCACATTGCAGCCCGGAATCTGAGTCATCCCAAGATAACACCTCCATTCACCCTGGTCCTGGGAGCCCCTGGCCCATTTCACAGATGGAAACAGAAATGATGATGATGATTATAGCTACCGATTCTAACAGTGTCCCGAGCAGTTACATGGACTAACTTTGGGGTAGATACCTTGCTTAGCCCCATTTCCTAAATGAGGGAAACGAGGCCCAGAGAGGTTGAGTAACACGCTAATAGGTGAAGGAGCCACGGTGTGAATCCAAGCACTCTGGTATGGAACTTCAACCATGTTTCGTTAGACATTTAACAAAGCACCTTTGTAGAAGAAAAAGTTAGGAAGAAAAAAATTGGAATTTCTATTTTAAAATGTATCATCGGTTTATTCATTCGTCAATCAGATATCTCCATAGTAGGTACCATGTATCAGCTGATGCCTTTCACAGGGGGCATGGTAGTGGACAAACAGGTCAGGTTCCCGCCCTCTGGAGCCCAGAGGTCCAGTGGATACAGTCAGTCAGTCAGTTGAGGATTTGAGCACATGAACTCAAGGCTGCCTGCACAGATCAGGACTGTATGAAACTCTGCGGTGGAAAGACTGGTCTTTCTAGGCTTTTCTGCTTGAATATAATGCTTTCAAGAAAGAGATCTTGACTTGGAGTCTCCCCCTGCAGGGTTAGGACGTTAGGATGTGAGGAGAAAGACCAAAGGACCTTGAAAGACCTTGTGATATCACGGGAGACCCCAGTCAGACCCCAGCCCCCAGCCCAGGGCCTCACCAGCATGTGACTCAGGGTAGGTCACATCCCTCTCCTCTGGAAGCCTCAGCTTCCTCATCTGGAAATAGGGACAGTGAATCCTTCCAGGACCGTCATGCTGATACAACACATCAGTGTGGGGTACTACGAGTTAAAACTCATTTGCAGTTCACCTCCTAGTTGGCTTGAGGGAAGATGATTCCAGAAAGGCTGCATGGCGAAGGTTCATTGTGTTTGCAAACCTCAACTGGACTCAGACGAGCATTACAGACCTAAATGGCAGAGGAACCACAGTCCTTTCAACAAGGGAGGTGGCTGGGTGAGGACTGTGGTGACCCGGAGGGACAACCGTGAGTCAGCTTCTATGGTGAACACATCCCAGTCATGCCAGAAAGCCGTTGTCCTCAAGACAAGTCAGAAGTCCAGATCTTTATATCAACTCTCTCCATTTTAAATGTTTCTGACTAATTAAGAGAAAGCATTGGCCTAGTACCCGCACACCTTCTAGGATGGCTATGATGATAAAGACGGATGGTAGCAAGTGCTGGCAAGGATATGGAGCTGTTGGAACCCTCCTACTCTGCAGGAGGGATTGTAAAAACGGTGCAGACACCTTGGGAAACAGTCTGGTGCTTCCCCGAAAGGTTAAACACAGAGTTAACCATATGACCCAGGAATTCCACTCCTGGGTATATCCCCAAGAGAACTGGAAACATGTGTCCACACAAAAACTTGTATGTGAATGTCCATGACAACATTCTTCATAGTAGCCAAAAAGTGGAAATGACCCTAATGTCCATCAACTGAGAAACAGATCAAAGAATGTGGTTTGGTCACACAGTGGAATACCACTTAGCATGAAGAAGGGGTCAAGTACTGATTCATACTGCAGTGTGGATGAACCTTGAAAACCTTATGCTAAGTGAAAGAAGTCGGACACAAAAGGCCATATACTGTATGATTCCATTTATATTTAATATCCAGAATAGGCAAATCTATAGAAACAGAAAGTGGATCAGTAGTTGCCAGGGTTTGGGGGCAGGGGAAATGGGAAGTGACTGCTAATGGGTCCGGGGTATTTGGGGGTGTAGAATGGATGGTGGCGATGGTTGTGGCACTCTGTGAACGTACTCAGGACCATCGAATTGTACACTTTAAGTGGGTGAATTGTATGGTATGTGAATTACATCTTAATAAAGCTGTTAAAATTTAAAAGTGTTTGCCTAACAGAGCTCCTTGGGCTGGTCAGAGTCAACCGCAGGCCACACGCTTCCGCTGCCTGGCTGAGGAGGTCATCCTCAGCTGCCCGGATATTCAGTACCTGGAACGCCGGGTTCCCGCAGAGCGCGTGGGACTGCCCCAGAGGACAGAATTTCCCCCTGGGGCTCTGCGGCCTGTAGAGAACCGCCCTGGAGTAGGGGTTGCTCCGGACACTTCTCTTTTTGCTCCTTTTAAAAATAAACAATTAAATGCAAGCAGAGAAAAGTTCTGTTTGTTAACCTCTAGCCCCAAATGAGAAGGAAATAGAGTTGGCTGAGCCTGGGGCTCAGACCAGCTCCGGAGTCCGGCGGACCAAACCCAGCGTCTTGCGCTGTGTCTATCTGTGAAGTTTCTGGAATCCAGTGCATGCGCGTGGTGGGGCGGGGGCTGCTTTCCTGCTCCCTTCCTCCCCCCTGCCTCAGCCCTGTGGGTAAAGTGAAAAGAGAAGGCTTGTGAGCACAAGAAAGATGGCAGTGATCCTAGAAGAGGAGGTTGGGCTGGGAGGCCTGCTGAGCTATCGCTCTCCGACCCCGTGGATCTGGAGGGATGAAACCTCTCCGCCGTCAGGCCGTGGAGTCAGGAAGGACCCCGAGAGCCCCCAGGAGGAAGTTGGAGCCTTTTCTGGGGGCCAGACAGGGGGCCTCAAGGTCAAGGAGTGGGTGGTGGAGAGAAGACAGCAGTGGGGAGAGACCAGATGTGAAAATCTTGTGTGGCCCAAGAAGAGGTTCGACCAGGCGAAGGGTGACCTGAATGCTGGCAGGGTTTGTGACTGGCTAGTATTCCTTCACTCATGGACCACAGGCTGAGTACTTAGTATGCTCACTGAGGTGTGTATAGGCACAGGTCTAGTGGAAGAGACGGGCAATGAGAGAGAAGCCATATACCCAGCTCAGAATGCCACACGAGGAGAAGCTTCAGGACCTCAAAGCAGGGTGAGAAGCTGGAGAGAATCAGGGTGGTGTTTTAGATGGGGTAGTCAGGGAAGGCTTCTCTGAGGAGGTGGCATGTCGGCTGAAACTTGAAAGAAGTCATATTTGAGGTAGAGGAACTGCACGTGCAAAGGCCCTGAGGCAGGAGGAAACCTGGTGTGATTGAGGCCACTGTGGCTGGGGCTGAAGGAGGGAGATTGATGAGATCAAGGAAGTCACAAAGGGGCCAGACCAGGCAGGGCCTTGTGGGCTCTGGTGAGGACTTTGGTTTTACTCTGAGGTGGGAGCCTGATCTGGTCTAGGTTCTAACAGCACGCCTCTGGCCCAAGCCCAGAGAATGGACTGTGGGGTGGGGGAAGGGGCAGAAGCAGGGAAGCCAGGGAAGAGGAGACTGCTGTGGTCCAGAGGGGAGGTGACAGTGGCCCAGGATAGTACAGATAGGACTGGGAAGAGGTGATCACTGTTTTCTTTCACTGCAAAACCTACCTGCTGCCCAGAGACACAGGACAGGCGAACCAAGGAGGTTCTAAGCACACGTACACGCACACACTCTCACACTCTCCATACATATAGATTCTACACACACATATATATATACACTACATACATACAGATTTCACACCTGTATTATATGCACATATTTATATATTCTACACACACATAGATTTTACACATATACATATATTCTACATTCATATAGATTTTATACATATATTATATACACACATATTCTACATACATATAGACCCTTTCCATATATTATATACATATATTCATATATTCTACATACATAAAGATTTTATACATATATACACACATACATATATTCCACATACATAGAGATTTTACACGTATATTATTACACATATTCCACATGCATATAGACCCTTTCATACATTATATACACACATACATGTATTCTACAAATATATAGTCTACACATATACACATATTCCACATTCACATAGTTCTACGTGTATACTGTACACATGTGTAGAGTCTACACATATTACACACCCACATTCTACACAGATACAGATTCCAAACCTATATAACACCTACATATATGCATTTTCCATACATATAGACTCAACACATGTATTATAAACCAAGTCGACCTTGAGTTCTAACACCCGGGGCAGTGAGCCTCACGTCCTGGAAGGGACGTGGAGCTGGGAACGTGGGCTCTGCGGCTCAGGAGCTGTGAGTCAGGCCTTGCTTCTCGGACCCTCATTTTCCTTATCTTTAAAATGGGGATCACAATGCCTGCCTCACAGGGATGTCAGGAGGGCTGGATGAGATCACCATGCGTGCAAAGCAGCTGGCCCGGCATGGGAGCTAGGACTATTTATTAACAGTCATTACACTAATAATGAGGTCTTTTTTGGGGCCAAGCAAACCCCACAGAGCTCCTTCCTGGAACGAGGATATGTGTATCACCCACACACCCAGTCTCCTGCTTGGGGCATGTGGGAAAGGGGGCAGACCTGTGGCCTCTGTATGGGCAGGAGGGCCCAAGATCTACAGTGGAAACCTGTGAGTCAGAGACAGGCGTAAAACAGTTAACAGGCGTGCCGTTGCAGCTACAGTAATGATGGAGAGATAGAAGCTTAGATAATGTCTGGAAGGCAGGTGGATTAGTCAGGGACAGAAACCCGACTCCAACTGGTCTAAGCAAAAGAGAATTTATTGGGTCATGTAAAAAAACGTCAGGGGCGACCTTGCTTCAGAAGTAGCTGCATCCAGGTGCTTGAATGCTATCATCAGTTTCCACGTCTCTCTGGAAGATGAACTGATGTTTGTGAAGCACTAAACAGCACTTAATATACCCAATGCTCTATGATATTGGTTATTATTTTATTACTACTACTACTACTGCTGTTACCTCATCAGGCCAGTAACCCAGAAAAGTGAGTTCTCTTTCTCAACTATTCCTGTAAAAGTCCCAGGACCAGTTCTCATTTAGGTGGGGTTGTGTGGCCATCTCTGAACCAAACCCTGTGGCCATGGCCAGGCTCTGTGACCAGGGCTATGTGACCATCCTTCAGGCCATGGATGAGGTCAACTCCACTCAAACCCTGTGGACTGAGAATGGTGGAGTGGGGCTTCTCATCAGGAAATGGGGGCTGGCCAGGCACAGCCGTCCCCCAAGGGGGCCGTGATGGAGTCACCTCCAGTGCCTGCCTCCCCCTGGGGAGAGACTTCAGGCTCTAGTCATTGGCTTTCCACCACGTGGGAGTCTTGAGACCTAGGTTTTCCCCCAGCACTACCTCCTTTGCCTGAAGGTGGCCTTTAGAGTTGGATAGACAGGGACTTGATACCCAGTTCCATTGCTTAATTAGTTTCACCACCCTGTGCCTCAGTTTTCCCATCTGTGAAATGGGGCCATTATCACACCACCTTAATTCAACAAATATTTTATGGAACACTATATCTGACATTTATTGGTACCTCAACACTTTTTATGTATTAAAAAGTGATAACCCTGAAAGTTAAGTATAACCATCTAATGTTTATAGATGAGGAAACTAAGGCACAGAGAAGCACAGTCATTCATCGAAGCCCACCCAGCCAGAGAGTGGCAGAGCTGAGATTTGAACCCATGCAGCCTGCCCTTAGAGCCCCAGAACTTTAGATTATGAGCTATGGCTCAGTGGCTGTTGTGTAGCAGGTGCTTTATTTGTGGAGACTGTCCCTGACAAGGCGTGTTCCCTTTCGCCTGCCTCAGTTTTTCTCATCTGTATAATGGCTCCCCAGCTGTGGAACAAAGAGAGTGAGATGAAAGGGAACAAAGTGACCCAGGGGCCTTTGTTTATTTAACTTATAGAGCACCTACTGTGTGCTAGACACTGAGCTAGGCACTGTGGACACAGCATTGAATTCGACAAACTCCCTGTCTCCTAGGAGCTGATGACATTCCAGTGTGGGGATGGGCAACAGATGAGTCAACACAGAGGTAAACAGGATGATTTCGGATGGTGAGTGCTATGGAAAAAATAGAACAAGGTGACGGGACAGTGACCAGGTGGTTGAGAGGGGTCTAGGAAGAAGAAGCATCTGAGCTGTGTCCTGAAGGAGGAGAAGGGGCCTTCCCAGGAAGATCTAGGTGTGGGAAGCACCCTCCAGGCAGAGAGAACCGCAGTGCAAAGGCCCTGGGGTGGGCACTGATGGGACAGAGCTGGTCAAGCCCTGCTCTTGCTGCCGGCTGGGAAGCCAAGGCACAAAGAGAGGAAGGTCCAGACCCAAGGCAGGCAGCTGGCAGAGGTGGGGCCAGGGAATGTATGGAGGCGGCACCCAGGGACCAGGACCTCTGCAGGCTTCGTGGCCCACACCCCAGCCAGAATCTTCCAGGCTGCTGGAGGGGCAGCCTCCCCACCCACCTGCTGTCCCAGTTCCTTTGTTTAATTACAAACAGCGTTTCTCCCCATTGCTTGATCGTGCAACAGATGCCCATGGATTTGCCGCCATCTGGCCCCAGTTCCTGGCTTGGGATGATAGGGCCCAGTGACTGTCTTTAAAGACTGAAGGGACACCTTGGCCGGGAGGGTGCCAAACTTGGCATATTCTTAGCGCTGTGAGGCCAAGCTTCTGCATCCTCTTCTGCAGTGGGGAGGACAACTGATGGTCGTTGTGACAGCCTATGAGACAATAGTGGCAAGTGCCTGCCACCAAGTAGCCCTCAGCTCTCAAAGGGGCCAGGATGCTGTCCCCAGAAGGTTGTCACTCTTGTATCTCAAGAGCAGAACAGAGAGGGCGCAATTTCACCCCCCAGCAACCTGTGCAGGAAATTAGAAAGTTCCCATTTGATGGATGGGGAGACTGAGGCTCCAAGAGGCTCAGGAACTTGCCCAAGGCCCCACAGCATCCGAATGAGGGAGCGGGGTCAGTGTTCAGCTCCTTCAGCCCCGAAACCCTCTCCTTTCCACTCCAGCGCCCCACAAACCACACTTTTTCGCAAACTGTCGATTCTGACAGGAACATCCCTGTGGCTAATCCTCCTGGGAGCTTCACCCTGGGTTCTATTCGTGGGCCTGCGTCGGCTCTGATGTCCACAGGTGATTTGAAGCCAAAACCAGCCCTCCTGGCTGGGGAGGGGAACTAAAGTGAATTATTTTCTGTGCCCAGACAATACTACTACTCCTCTAGCGATAAGAATGTTAACAGGCAATCACTGAACGCTGTAACTCTGTGCCATGGATTGTTCATGTATTGTCTTATTTGAAAAGTCACAGCAACCTTCTGAGGAAGCCTCTGTTATGCCCACTTAGCTGATGAGGGCCCTGAGGCTCTGAGCGCCGAAGAACCCACCCAAATTTGAACCCGGGCTAGTCAGACAGAAGAAACTCATGCTTCTGAGAAATGGCTTTGGAACTTGGGACTTTTCCCAGCAACACCCTCTTCTCAGCCCTCAGGAGCCATGATGTGAAAAGAAACACCCAGGGGTACTCGTGTCCAGGTGCGCTACCAAGCTAGAAGCTTCTGAGCAGCTCCCTGTCACTCTGCCTCTCATCCCCCATCAACCCTGGCACCACACCTCCTAAATAACTTATTGCATCTCCCTGCCTCCACCTGGGCCCAGCACTCACCACTGCTCACCTGGACCACTGCAGCAGTCTCCTCGCTGGCCTCCCTGCTTCTGCCCTCGCCCATATGATCCGTTCTCCACGCGCAGTCAGAGGCATCTTGTTAGAATCTAAGGCAGTACAGCCTGTCCTTCCCACATGCCACCCTGGAACCCCTAGAGTCCAGTCCACGCTGGCCAGAGGTGGCTTTCTGAACCCTGAATCTGAGCAAGGTCCTCCCCTGGACGAGGCCGCTGCTGCCCGAACCTCTTTCCATTCTCCCTTTTACTGAGCTTTTCTTGCATCGTCACTCCAGCCAGACTCAACTTCTAGTTCCCGCGAGGGTTGGCCTCAACTTCGGGTGGGAACATTCTTGGTTGGGGGCGGGTGCGCTGTAGGGTGTTTATCAGCACTCCTGGCCTCTGCCGCATACCCCTCTCCAGTTGGGACAACCAAAAAATATCTCTAGACGCTGCCAAATTCTCCAGGGAGAGCAAAGTCGCCCTGGGTGGGCAGCAATGGGCCCGGCGTTTGTTCATGCCCTTCTTTCTTTCAGGAACACTCACTCCCAGCCCTCTGCCCTCGTCCTTTCATTCCTCTCTGTACTTCAGGTCCCTTTTGATGCCACCCATGAGCAGCCTTCCCAGCCCCAGGTGGGGTCAGGAGTCTTCTAGGTGCTCCCACAATCCACCATCAGTGACCTGATGATACCGTCTTGTAATTGTCAGGTAGCTTGTCCAAACCAGCCTCCAACCGCACCAGGACATCTGCTCCACGAGGACAGGCACAGTGTCTGTTCATGGAGTAGGGGTTCAGTCCACATTTCACACTGCCTCACCCCTTCTCTGCCTCTCTGTCCTCATGCATCCTGACAGTTGTTTAATCACTCAACAAACAAGTCCACATAATGTGAAGGTGGCAGAGATACTGAAAAGAATCAGGCATGATTCTGGACAAAGCGTGGGGTATTAAGAAATTGCAAATTGTTTCATCTGCCCGGGGCCACAGATTGGAGGGGCAGTGGTGATAAGACAGGAGCCTGTGGCCATGGGCAGGAGTTTGTATTTTTCCTGAGTGAGTTGAGAGCCATGGCAGGTTGTAGGCAGGGGAAGGACAGAATATGACTCGGGTTCTACCAGGGTCCCTCTGGCTGCACATGGAGAGGAGACCGTCAGCAGGCAAGGGTGGAAGCAGGGAGAGCAGAGAGGAAGTGACTGCAGCAGTTTAGGCGGGAGAGGATGGTGGCCTGGCCGGGGGGTCGTCGTGGAGGTGAGGAGACATGGTCTGATTGGAGAGGTGTTTAGGGCATAAAACTGACAGTTTTGATGGTTTGGATATGGCGGGGGGTGAGGGAGGGAGTGTCAAGGACAGTGACCACGTAGCTGAGGTCAGGGACCCATCTGGCACCTCATCCCTGCATCCCCCCACCAGAGCCCTCCACGGGGGGCAGCTGGTGCAGGGACCCACCTCTGCCCCCCAGGCCTCTGCTTCCCCTCCAGGCTCTCTCAGGTGTGGCCGTGGCTCTCCCACACCCCACTGTGTGACTCCTGGCCAATTTCTTGGCCTCTCCGGGCCTGTTCCCAGAGCATCTATGCATCCTCCACTCCAGGAGGAGCATGAGGGTGCAGGAAGCCACCAGCTCAGGCAGAGAACCTTGAAGAACCTGTCTTGCCAGCCTCACCCGCCCCTCCCGGGTACTCAGCAGGCAGAGGGGCACCTGGGGCAAGGCCTGCGCAAGAGGACCTGGCCCAGCCCCTCATGCCCTGCACTGACGACCAGCCCTCTGCCCCGCCGAGGGCCCTTGGAGTCCAAACCTCCAATCCCAGGGGCTGTAAGCCCAGGCCCAGCCTCAGACTCTGAGCCCCACTCTGTGGCAGGGGCTGCCCAGGCCTTGGGAATGAACAGTCTCCCTTAGCAGCATAGCTTGGTGGTCAAGGGCATGGGGACTGGAGCCAGGCCTGAGTGCAAATCCCACTGGCCCTTCCTGCTGTGCAGCCTTGAGCAAGTGACTCCACCTCTCTGATGCCCAAAGAAAGAGGCCTGGCTAGGAAGGCACATCCCACATAAGCGGGGCTTTTATATGTAGTGGGTATGAGTCCCAGTTCACAAACTGGAGCTGTATGGATTTTGGTTTTTTGTAGCTGAACTTAATTTCCATCTTGTGCCATCATTCTGGCAGGCTGGTGGAAGCCAGCTGATGGTTGATTCCCACCTCTCCCCAGGCCACTTCCCCATTCCGGGTTCCCAGCTGTTAGTGAGGCCGAGGTGTTGGGGACAAGAGTGAGAGCAGGGACATGCATCTGGAACGGGCTCTTTCTTACCAGTGAGGCCATATGGTACTGTGCATGTCTGTTCCCCAACGCCTGTGTCCTGGGGTCCTTTGGCTGTTTCCTGGCCACTCCCAAGGACTGGATGAAGGATGCCTTTCCAGAATCCTGGAGAAGCCATTCCTACCTGAAGTCTGGCTTCTTTGGGCTCAACCCCAGGCAGGGGGCCACCCCTACCACTCCTCTGTCTATCCCCACCCTGGAACCCTGGCCCTGGTTCTGGAAGGGGTGACTTGCTTTCTATAAGATGTTTTTTCACAAATATGAGTTCTTCCTGCTCCCCTTGGTTTTGAAACTCCAAGGCTAGGAAACCTCCTGGGATCCCAGTATTTGGTGTCCCACCCCTTCCCAGAGGCACTGAGCACAGACTGGCCCAGGGCTGCCCTCCATGGGGGAGGGGAACAGGGGAGACAGGAAGAAAACCAGGGATCAGGGTGAGGGGCTGGGGGGTGGAGGAGAAGAGGAAAGAATTATCAGCGAAGGCAGCATTCCCAAACATTTGGTCTCAGGATTTTAAAACAATTTTTAAAAATTATTGAAAAGCCCAAGGAGCTTTTGTTTATGTGGATTATATCAATCAGTATTCATATTAGAAATGAAAACTAAGTTTATAAAATATTTATTTTATTCACTTAGTAATTCCAGTACATGTTAATATAATTAACAGGTTTTTATAATAAGTAACTATAGATTTCAAAGCAAAAAAATGTACTGAGAAAAGTGGCATTAGTGGCACTGTTTACATTTTTGCAACTCTCTCAAATGGCTAGTGTAATAGAAGACATCTGGATCTCATATCTGCTTCTGCATTCCATCTGTTGTGATTTTTTGTTTTGGTTGAAGTATCCAAAAAAAAAAAATCACAGCTTTACAAAGGCACATCTTTGGAAAGGAGGGAATATTGTACTATTGTGAATGTTCTTTAATGCTACACCAAAACTTGGCAGTGGTCGTTCCTTAAAGTATAGTTGCACTGTGGAATCTAAATACCTATGATGAGCTTTTCACACTCTTTACACTCCTATAAGAATGAGAGTGAAAAAGGCAAATAATCTTGTGAACCCTGTGAAAGGGTCTTGGGGACCCCCAAGGGTCCTTGAACCACACTTTGAGATCTGCTGAGTGGGATTAAGTACATGAGTTCAATTCCCATTTCCACTGCTTCCTGTCTGTGTGTCCTTGGAAAGGTCACTTTGCTTGTCTATGCCTGTTTCCTCATCTATAAAATGGTAATAACAAGACCTACCTTACTGCATGATAACAACACATGCTTGCTGCCAGGACTTGTTCATATCAGCCCTTCATCCTCACACATGCCTTCCTGCCACAGGGCCTTTCCACAGGCTATTTCCTCCTCCCCAAACCCCTTCTTCCTTGGCTTTGCCAAGGGAACTAACTTGTTATTACTCTTCAGCTCTCAGCTCAAGTGCTACCTCCTTCAGGAAGGCTTCCCCGACTTCCTTGAAATGTCAGACACCACAACAGAGGATTCCAGAGCATGGCTGACAACAGTTTATATTTTTCAGAATCATTAGGTGATTACCTGTCTCTGCCTGGGCCATGGCCCAGGTTGATTGTTGCCCTCTGACATACTAGAGCTTGTATGGAATGAATGTGGTTGAAAGAACATCTGTCATAAAGTGTCATCTGTACTGATATCTTAGTTTTTCCAGCCTTGGGATGGAAAAGTTGGACTCTGACAAGTGCCCCCTCCCCAGTCCCCTACTTTCTCTGCCAACAGCTGGATTGTACCAAGGGCTGCAGGAGGCAAGGGTCCGGGCCCCAAAGCTGCGGGGCTCTCTCTGGGGACCCTGCCGCTACCTGGGCCCCCTTTATGTGGGGTGCCCTGGGGTCATGCTTCCCCTCCCCCAACAGTTCTTCCCTTTCTTCAGGTGGTTCCCTGCCCTGAGCCCACAATAATCTCTCAAACTCCAGGCTGGCAAACATGCTGCTCCCCCTGTCCAAACATCCTGTTCCCTCTCCCACTCTCCCTTCAAGACTGGCTCAGTCAGGATTTCCTCTCCCCACCCCACGCCTGGACTGTGTCCCTGTGTCCCTGTCATCACAGCACAGATCACATTGCCTATTTGTTGTTCTTTCTCCAACCCCCTCCACACCCAACCAGGCTGCACGTTTGTCAGGGAAGGGATTATGTCATCTTTGCTTTTCCAGGATCGGGCATTGGACCTGGCATCCAGTACGTGTCTAACACATATTTGCTGACATGACGTGAAAGTGGAGTTTGGGAGGGATTTCTGTCATCAAAGGGGGTTGTATCAGTTAGTTTGGGGCTGTAGGTAATAGAAACTTAGGAGATTAACTGTAAAGGGATTTATTGGCTCCCATGAACAAAAAGCCTAGCAGAAGTGTGAGCTTCAGGCTTGGTTTGATCAGGGCTCCGATCTTTTCCTCTGTGTTTCACCTGGTTCTGCCACTTCTGTGCGCTGACATTTTCCTCTAGCTGGTTTTCTTCGTGGTGTTAAAATGGGTACAGCAATTCCAGGCCTCAATCTATTCAGACTCAGAAGGTCTCTTTGAGTGGCTTCTAAGAGTACTTGGAATGCATCTTTTCCAGAAGCCCACAGTGTTGAGTTACCTCTAGAGACTCAATGGACCAAAGTGGTTACATGTCCGTCCTTGAGCCAGTAGCCATGACCAGAGGGTGAGATTTTGAAAATTAACTTGGGATTGGAGTCAGGAGGACAGTCAGCTCCCCTCAAAAGGAGGGCTATAATAGAGAAGTGTGGTAGCCCCCCAAATTGGAGCAGTCACCAAGAGAAGAGTGAGGTGGCAAGAGAGTCAAAACATCCATTCCAGAACTTAGTTCTGTTAAAATCTGATCTGGAGGGGAAAAGTTGTTCTTTGAGCAAAGACCAATCCAGGGAAAACATTGCCAAATGTCTAGACATTTCACCAGAACCCTGTACCAAAGGCAAGAAGATAACAGACTTTTCTGCTCTCTGATTGAATTCCATTGACTGAACCCCCAGCCAATTCACAAAGCTGCAAATGACTTTACTAAATACTTTTTAATGTGTTTCTTTTTTTCTGATTATGATAACAATACATGCTTGTTGTTAAAATATTTAAATAATGCAGAAAAGTATTTAAAACGGTGCTTCTCAAATGACTGCGGTTTTGTCCCCCAGGAGACATGGGACAATGTCTGGATACATTTTTGGTTATTATGACTCGGGGGGTCAGGGGTGCTACTGGCATCTGGTGGGTAGAGGCCAGGGATGGTGCTAAACATCCTGCAATGCCCAGGACAGTCCCCGGAAACAAAAAATTATCTGGCCCAATATGCCAATATGTCAGTAGTGCCGAGGTTGAGAAACTGACTTAAATGAAAGGAAAAATTACTACTGAAAATTTTACCATCTAGAAATAAACACTGCCGCCATTTTGGTAAACATCCTTTAGCATCCACTCTTTTTTTTTTTTTTTTTTTTTTTTGCGGTACGCGGGCCTCTCACTGTTGTGGCTTCTCCAATTGCGGAGCACAGGCTCCGGACGCGCAGGCTCAGCGGCCGTGGCTCACGGGCCCAGCCGCTCCACAGCATGTGGGATCTTCCCGGACCGGGGCACGAACCCGCGTCCCCTGCATCGGCAGGCGGACTCTCAACCACTGTGCCACCAGGGAAGCCCAGCATACACTCTTTAATATTCGTGCATGTGCACATACAACTTAGTACAAGTTAGATCATGCGTGTGAAAAATGTTTTCTCTACAATATGTCATGGCATCTCTCTATATTGCCATTTTAAATTAGTATTTAATACAATTTTCAATATTTATTTAATACAATTTAATTTTAATACAGTATTTTATTGTTTACTTAATGAATCCTTTGTAGTTTGGCATTTCTGGGTTTTTCCCCAATTTTTCACTATGATAAACAATGCTGCAGTGAACACCCTTGTCCCTAGAGAGTGCTTGGCTTAGTACATCCTTAGGATAAGTGCCCCAAAGTTAGATTTCTGCGATGCTTTAAAATCCCTACCCATTGAACATTGTGGTATGCATTGCCACGCTATGCCAATCTGATAGGTGGAAAATGATAAATCATTGTAGCTTTTATTTGCATTTCCTTGATTACTGGCAGAGTGGATCTTGCTTTACACATATACCTATCTTTTGTAATTCTTCACTTGTGAATAGTCAATTTTATAATAAGGTGTCTTCCTTTTCCTATTGTTTTGCAGGAACTCTGTATATTAAGGATATTAACCCTTTCTAAGAGTTCCATAATTGACTTCAGAAGCCTCTTTTCTTTCTGTCTATATTCTTCTTCTTCTTTTTTTTTTAAGTTCTCTTGTGCTTTCGAAGGATGTGCTTAATGTTCTGACAAGCGTTTCATGAATTACATTAGGAAATAACTTTTCTAACAAACCCATTTAACAACCATTCTTTGTTCCCGCCTCCTGATAATGCTCAGAGCCACAGCGGCAGCCTTTGCCCAACGCCGTGTCATTAACCCTTGATCTTTTCCTGCTGAACAGCAGATTGCTTTCCGGATCTGGGAACACAGTTTCATTTTCACCTTCCCGCTGATGGAACTGTCGCTGACTCTGTGCCAGATGGCTGTTTACATAAGAAATGATTTGATTATATTGTACAACCAATGGAAGCCTTTCTCAGAATGAAGAAGCCAGAAACATATAATCAAAGACATTAACTGTGTGCAAAGAAACGCAGCCCACTCTGAATTTCCCACCAACCATAATAACAGTTTTCTAGGGAAAAATAAGAACAGGGCTACGGTTTCCTACTAAAAACGTGTTAAGAGAAAGACTTTTAAATGGAGAGTGTGGCTTTAGCCCAGTTGCACTCTCGAATCACACCAGGCTTGACTCAAATCCCAGCTCTATAACTTACTATCTTTGTGACCTTGGGAAAGTCACTTACCTGCCCTGAACCTGTTTCTTCACTTATAAAATGGCTATGATAGTAATACCAACCTCAGAGGAAAATTGAGAAGATTAAATAAAACAATACATATGTAACACTTTCTTAGATTGTGTCCAGCCACAAGGACTAGAAGGTAAATGAAGATGGCAAAACAATGGAAGGGCAGTTCATAATTTCATCTAATAATGTTGTTTAATTTGAAGGCATGAAGATGTAAATAAAAACTCACATCCTTTCCATCTGCCTGCTCTGCCATTCTCAGCAATTTATTGATGATTTTCCTCATGGTTTCAAGATGGCTGCTGCAGCCCCAGGCATCACACACAGACATGATAACATCAAGTAAAGAAGAGGAAAGGCATCTTCTTCCATGTGTCCCCTTTTATGAGGGAGACAGATGTTCCCAGAAGCCCCCTGAAGACTTCCCATTGACCAAGATTGCATCACATGCCCAATTTCAAACGAGTCACTGAAAAGGGAAGTGACAATGACCATCGTTGGTTTAGACCCATAATAACTCACTCTGAGGTGAGGAGGGCAACTGTCCCTGAGCACCTGGGTAGATGTACATCCAACAAAACTGGACCCTGCTAGCTGAGAAGACGTGAGTGGGAAAGTACCACGTCTACCATGGGCGTAGTTCCTGAGATACAATATGTGCCCCCGAAGCCAGGATTTGGTGAGCTCTGGCCTGGGAGTCCATGCGTGGGATGACCACAGCTACAATTGGCCAGGGAGCCCCTCTGCAGCCAGACCCCTGTATCCAACCACCCACTCACCATCTCCACTTGGAAGGCTCACAGGAACCTCACATCCTACATACCATATTTGAACTCAGGGTCTTCACTTCCAATTCCCTCCCCATCCTCATTCCTTCTCTGTTGTTGCCCACCTTGCTCAAGCCAGAAGCTGGCTGGCCCTGGAGATTCCCTGCTTTTCCTCACCATCTATGCCTGTATTTCTCCATCTTTACCAACACCTTTGTTTGACCCTCCTTGTTCTCCCTGCGGCCGTCTGGGCTCATATGCCTGTGCTGTTCCCTTGGCCTGGAACCTTTCCCACCACTGTTCCTCCATCACCTTTCCCTGGGAAGCTCTTCTGACTCCCCCAAGTCAACCCCCACTTTATATTCCCTCACAGCCACGCATACCTCCCTGCGTTGGCCTTATCATGCTTTGTGTTTATTTACATGGTTATTTGACTCATGTCTCACCCCACCAGGTTGCAGATTCCATAAGGATAGGAACCAAATCTGTTTCATTCACGGATAATCCTCAGTGCCTGGCACATAGCACAGCCTGTGTTTTTAAAAAAAATAAATGAATAAATCCATTTCCCACCCCATAGCCATAGAGATCTTTCTAAGAAGCAAATCTAATCACCTCACCCTCCTGCCTCGAGCCTCCAGTGGCTCCCCTTTACCCTCAGGGCAAAATTCAAAGGGCTTCACATGGCTTTTCCAGGCCCTTCAAGTAAATCCTGCCACCCATCCAGCCCCACTTTCACCTGTCCCCATCGTTCCCTGTGATCCAGCCACCCTCAGCTCCTTTAGGTGTCCTGAAAGCTCCATGTTCTCTCTTGCCTCCAGATTTACCCATATGCTATGCATCTCCCTGGAAACTTTGTCTAGAAAAATCCATCTTATCATTGTCAAGCCTCCATCTAAAAGTTGTCTCCTCCAGTAAGCCCTCCAGACCTACCCCTGTCAGGCTGGGTTAAACACCTCTGAGGCTTCCCCAACAACATGTGTTTACCCCTCTGTATAAGTCAGGCTACCTCTGAGCTGCTATAACAGAGAGCCACAGTGGCTCAATGGGACAAAATTTAAATTCCAGCACAGAGGTGGAAGGTCCAAGTTTGGTGAGCTGGTTTAGTTCTGCAAGTTCATTCTAGAAACCCTGGTTCCTTCTGTCTAGTTGCTCTACTAACTTCATTCCACAGCTTCCAGTGAAGTCCATAACAGCTGCTTTAGCTCCTTCATCACACCTACATTCCAGTCAGCAGGAAGAGAGAAAGTGTTATTCCTTTTGAGGGCATGACCCAGAAGTGGTTTCACATCACTTCTACTCACATTCCACTGGCCAAAACTTGGTCATATGACCACACCTAACTGCCAAAGAGGCTGGGAAATACAATCACTCTTTTGGCAGTGTGTGCTCTGATAGCACACCCAAATTCTCTCGTTATGAGGAAAAAGATGATGGAGGGTGGTCAACACTGGTAGTCCTTGCCACCCTAAGCCTCAGCGCTGAGCACAGTGTTATCTGGCTCCTCATCCATCGGCCCAGCCAGACTGTAAGCTCTTTGAGGACAGGGACCATGTATGGTCGTCACTGTTGCATCCCCGGCAACTAGCAGTGTGCCTGGCGCGTGGCAAATGAGAATGAACAGCAGGGGCTAAAGTGCAAGCTGGAGAAACTGAGGCAGGCCCTCGTTCAGATTCACACACGTTTCCTGGGTGCCTATTACACAGAAGATCCTGGGGCTCACCGCCTGGTTTAGGTGGCTGGGGGCAGTGAGGCTGGCCTGGCCCAGCAGTATCCCGACCAGTACTGGGTCTGCAGCTGCAAGACCCCCACCTGATGTGGGAGCTAAGGAGCCCCAGGGACTGGTCCAGAAACAGGGCAGAGTCCCCAGCCAGAGGGAGGAGGCCCCATGAGTACCCACAGGTGGGACAGGCCCTGAATCCTGGTCCCACCTGGCCCTGGGCCCACTGTACTTCCTGCCCTGCCCCAACTTTATCTGGACTTGGGCCCAGCCCTGAGCACCTGCCTTCCCTACTCTCCTGAGAGAGGGCTGGAGATGGGGCTCCCCTCCCTATGGGCAGCCCAGGAGCCTTGCTGTGGGATAGGCCTGATAGGAACACTGCAGATTTGAGTCCCAGAATCAAGGGGTATCTTAGGAAGGAAGAGAGAAGACGCTCCCCTGACCCTCCACCCTAAGTGCTGTGACCTGGGATCGAGAGAAGCAGGCTTAGCTCAGAGAACGCTGGGTTCGAGTCCCAGCTTGATGCTTTCCAGCTGTGCGGTTGCACCTCAGCTTCCCTATCTGTGAAATGCACATCCGCAGCCCAGGTTGGCTTCTCAGGGTTGGTATAAGACTCAAGTGGGGAAAGAGATGTGAAGGGGCTTTGAGGCGTTGGGTCCTGTAGAGAAAAGTTGGTTATTAGTGTTGTTAAGATCAGTGTTATTTATAGGGCACCAGCAGGCAGAGGCCTGGAGAAGTGGGCAAACTATAAGCCGATGTACCATCTGCAGGGTACGGTGCAGAGTGAGACCTCCATGTTTGGTGAGTGGAGGAATCCTGTCTCTCCCCAGCTAAAACCTGTCCACTGACTTCTCACAGCACGTTAGACTACAGTAGAACTCCTGTCCATGTTGGCCAAGGCTCCGCGTGGTCCGCCCCCATCTCCTTACCTCCCTGACCTTGAGTCTCACCTCTGTCCCTCCCCTGGTCACTCTGTCCTAGCCACTCTTGCTCCGTGCTGTTCCTCAGAGGTATCCAACTGGCTCCAGCTTCATCACCTTCGTACTTGCTGTTCCCTCTGCCTGGATCTCCCTTCTCTGCTGCCCCAGCTTCTCCTTCTGCTTCATCTCCACTTAGATGTCACCTCCTTGTTCTCCCAAAGAGCAACCACCCACCCGGGTGTCTACCACGTTGCGCCATCTGATTGACTTCCCAGCACTGATCAGCATCATCATAGGCACATTGTTCTTGTTCATTCATTCGTTTGCTCGTTTCTTCTCTGTCTCCTCCAGCTGAGCACATGGACCGTTGTCTGTCTTGTTCTCCACTGTGTCCAGAGACTAACACAGGGCCTGGCACATAGGAGGTGCTCAGTAAGTATTTGTTGACTAAATGAGTACATACAAATTGAGGAAGGGCAGTGGGACTTTTATTGAGCACCCACTACATGCCAGCCACATTCACTATTGCCTTCAAGACTCATAATGTCACTGCCAGGTCAGAATTACTATCCCCACTTCACAGTTGGGGAAACTGAGTTTCAGAGTAAAGAAATGAGTCTATTGAGGTCACTCCAATAGAAGGGGACAGGTGATGGATCTGAAGCCAAGCCTCAGACTGGGAGAAATATTTACAACCTAAACACAAAAATCTTGAAGGTATTAGTAGGTTCTTGGGTGTACACATCTATCAGAGCTCATCAACTGTACACTTTTAAGTTGGAGGCTCTCAACTGGGGATCATTTTGCCCCCAGGAGACATTTGGAAATGTCCTGACACTTTTGTGGTTGTCATGACTGGGAAAATGTGCAGCTGGCATCTAGGGGTAGAGGCCAAGAGTGCTGCTAAACATCTTGCAATGCACAGGAAGGCCCCAAACAAAGAATTATCTGACCCAAAATGTCAATAGGACTGGGATTGAAAAACCTCGCCTTAATTGGATGCAGTTTATGGTACATATATTATACCTCAGTAAAGTTGATTTAAAAAAAAAAGATTTGGAGACTTCTCTGGCGGTCCAGTGGTTAAGACTGTGCTTCCACTGCAGGGTGCACAGGTTCAATCCCTGGTCAGGGAACTAAGATCCCGCATGCTGCGCGGTGCGGCTAAAAAAAATTTTTTTAATTAAAAAATAAGAAAATTAAAAAAAAAGATTTGTAGCCCAAATGGAAAAGGACTCAAACCAATCAGAAAGGAAAAAACAAAACCAAATCAGTGAGAGACAATGCCAAATAGTTTAAAAATGCAAATTAACACATCAGAAAATACAAGTAGCCAATACATAAATGATAAGGGGATTCACTTCAATACTAATCAAGGAAATGCAAATTATAACATAAATAATAATTATTTCCCCATCACACGGGAAAAAAAATTTAAGTGATAATATCCTGTCTGGTGACTGTGAGTGAGACCGTTCCTCTCGTACAGGGTGGGAGGGAATGTAAACTGGCAAAGCCCTAGTGTTGATTTGGGAACACTTCCTGACATTTTAAACGGACGCACCGTCTACCCGCAGTTCCAGTCACACTTTGTAGAAATGCACAGCGGGCATGAAGGGTGTGCTTCATGAGGAGGTTCACTGAGGCATTGTTTCAAATAGTGAACATTTTTAGGGGAAGCTAAATATCCATGAACATGGGATGAGGTAAATAAACTGTGGTACATCCATCCCGTGGAGTTCTATGCAGCAGGTTGAAATAATGATAAGGTGAATCTCTAAATGCATAATTTTAGGTGGCAAAAAAAAAGCAAGCCGAGAAATCACATTTATAATCTGTTTCTATTCAGATCACACAAAACAAATCTGAGGCAGGTACCATCATTCAGCATCCATCACCCCTTTCTTCTCACTAATAAGACCCCAATTTTGAATGGGACAGCAATGGGCCAACGCAAAGTTATCACATACCCAGCCCACCTTGCAGGCCCACGAGTGCAGTAGGGTGGCCACGTGACCCAATTCTGGTCAGTGAGATGTAAATACAAATCTACCAGGTAGGGCTCTGAGAAAGCCACCATGTTTTTGCTCTAAGAGGGGGACTTGGCCCATGTCTTGCCCCTTCTCTGCCCTTCTCCTGGGCTGAGCATAGGATGCTAGGCAATGAAGCAGCCCTCTTGAGCCATGAGTTTGAAAGTCACGTACCAAAGTGCGATTCAAGGAAGCTGGTCATTGGTGACGTCCCTGAACGAGTCCACCTCTGGCCTTCTTTTTACACAAGAAAAATGGAACCTCTAGCTGGCAAAGCCACTGGAGTCTGTTACTTGTTACCTGCAGCCAAACCCAATCCTAGAGATACTATTAACTCACCGTAGGGAGTGTGTTGCTTGAGTCTTTCGCAACAGAACTATCTTTAAGTATTATTAAGTTAGAAGTTTTTAAAACTAAAATAGAAATCAAATATTGCCCATCTGGCTAGAGTCTGCGGCCCCTTGATGTTCCTTTTCAAAATGTGTTTGCCAGCTGGCTCAAGTTCTTCTGAAGTAGGAAAAAATGCCAAGGGGAAATGGAGGTACACCAAGAGGCTTTCCCCTGACTGCCCGAGGGGGTGGCTGGTGTGTTGACTTCACAGAGAAAGCTCCATTTTCCTGATAAGAGGACTCAGGCTGTGGCTCTGACCCCAGAAGGGAGGCTCAGGGGTCAGTCTGGGCTGTCCCCCCTTCACGACTGAACACTGTGGCCCTCTAGCTCAGACCTGCAACCCCCCAGGCAGTGGCCTGGGCAGCTCTCCCATTTGTTTGTCCTCCTCTTCCCAGAAGCAGGGTGCTCCCTTTATCTGGGGCCAAAGACCCCCGGGGAAGGGATGGAATGTCATCTGTCATCACGAGGTCGATGAGTCACCTCCTGCTGGTGGGAGGCCACAGCCGACCTGACTTCTCCCTTTTGCCCACCCCCACCCCCAGCCTTCTCTTGTGGGTGGGGAAGGATGGGCATATTGCCTTAAAAGTCATCACAGTGACAGCCACCATCTCTGGGGTGCTGACCTGGAACCAGGCCCTGGGAGGTTAAGGACACAGCTTGGGACTCAGACCCCTGGGTTCAAATCCTAGCTCCAACATGTCCTAACCTGGTGGCCTGGGGAAGTCAGAGAACCACTCCTGACCCCCATTCGTGCATTCAGTAAACATTTGTTGAGCAAGCACTCCACACCAGACCCAGAGGTGCTGAGGGCGCTGCAGTGGACACCCCAGAAACAGTCCTGCCCTTGTGGGGCACAGTGGGTAGAGATATTCTAAATTAATAATGATAAGAATGTTAATAAAATTCCACCTGTCAGCTGGTGATGGGTGCCATGGAGAGAAGGGGACCAAGGTGTGCTGATGAAGGGGGGCTTGTTCATTTAAACGGGTGCCAAGGAAGGCCCTGAATACATTCACATCTGAGCAAAGACCTGGAGGAGGTGAGAAAGGACCCGCATGGTTATCTCTGGGAAGAGAGTCCAAAGCAGAGGGAACAGCAAGTACAAAGGCCCTAGGGCTGCAGGGTGCTTGGTGTGTTCCAAGAGCAGGAAGCAGGTCAGTGTGACTGGAGGGGAGTGGTCAGAGAGGCAAGGCAGGGGTCGACTGAGCGGGGCATATAGGCCACTGCTGGGGCCTTGTCTTTTACTCTGGTTAACATGGGAGCCACGGCAGGGTGTTGAGCATTGGAGAGACGTGATCTGACTTCCGTCGGGCAGGGAGAAATGGCGGAATGGGGGAGATCATTTAGAGGACGCTGCAATAATCCGAGCAAGTGCTTGGTGACTCGCGCCGGGATGGGGCCGTGGAAGCAGGGGGAGGGATCAGATGCAGAGGGCTTCTGAAGGCTGAGGGATGCGAAGTGGGGCGGCAGAGGTTGGAGAAAGAGAGGAGCTGCTGAGGACACTAAGGTTTGGGGCCTGAGTCCCTGGAAAGACAGAGGTGGCATTTTCTGAAGTGAAGATGACTACAGGAGGGGTGGGGTCACGCAGGGAGGTGATGAAGTTCAGTTTCCTGCCGGGAGGCTGAGTTCAGCGAGGTGTGTGCAGCCGCAGCTGGGTATTCAAGCCTGAGTTCAGGTGAAACATGTTGGCAGGAGGTGTATGTTTGGAGGTGTTTAGCGTGGAGATGGTATTTAGAGACTGGCTTTCTTCGTCTGTAAAATGGGAATTGAACACCATCTGCTTTGCAAGGTTGCTGTGAGCCTGGCTTAAGCATTGAGAGGCCCCGGGCAGGTAGCAAAGTGAAGGTAAATGTCTGTGCTAGTAATTCCACACCCGTCTCACTGAATCCTCATGAGGTCACTATCATCGTCATCATCTGTGATTTTATAGATACGGAAATGCAAGCTCAGAGAAGTTAGGTGACTGAGCCAGCAAACGGCATAGCCGGGATTCAAGGGCTGACCTTACAGTCCTGCGCTTGACCCTTCCCTCCCGTTGTCCGCATTCCCAGCACCAGGCCCTTGGATCCTAAACTGACCAGACTGGGGGAGGTTCCCAGTTGAGCAGGAAGATGACCATGAGTGGAAATGCCTCCAGGTAAGACGGGACCTGAGCCTGCCCGACTAGAGGCCCCAGGTACGCAGGAGGAGGGCTGACGAGATGGTGTAGACTTGTGGTTAAGAGAAGCACGTAGTACTAGGCCACCTGAGTCCAAATTCAGCTCCACTCCTCGCTAGCTGTGTGGCCCTGGAGATAGGACGCATCCTCCTTGTGCCTATTTCCCCAATTGTGAAAGAGGATAACAGAGATTGTTGGGAGGACTGAATGGGTTAATTCATGCAAAGTATTTAGAACAGGCCCGGGAATTTAGTAGGTGCCTCATAAATGCAGGCCACTGTCATCACTGTTGTGGCTCTAGCTCGGTTTCCATTAAGCATGCACTCCGGGGCATCCCTGGTGGCGCAGTGGTTGAGAGTCCGCCTGCCGATGCAGGGGACGCGGGTTCGTGCCCCGGTCCGGGAGGATCCCACATGCCGCGGAGCGGCTGGGCCCGTGAGTCATGGCCGCTGGGCCTGCGCGTCCGGAGCCTGTGCTCTGCAACGGGAGAGGCCACAACAGTGAGAGACCCGCGTACTGCAAAAAAGAAAAAAAAAAAAAGAAACCCTGCACTCCCAGGGCCGGGGCCTCCCGCCGTGACCGTGTGTCCATCTGTCCCTTGCTCAGTGCTGCTCGCCTGCCTCGGCCACTGTGAGCTCTGTGTCTTTGGGTTTCTCGCCCTGAGCCTGCATTTCCTCCTGCCCCGAAGTGGGGACAGTGACAACGACCTGGGGTGGGGATTAACAGATGTGGTGCCTGCGAAGGACGCTAGGTTGGAACTGTGATTGGCTCAAAGTCGGTGCTCAGTGTGTGCAGACGTTCACAACAGCCAGAAACTCAGACCCCATCCCCCGGAGGCTGGATTAACAAGCTGTGGAACATTCTCACAGTGGAACGCTTCTCAGCCGTAAAAAGAACCCACTACTGATGCTTGCAAAAGCACAGTGGATCGTGCAGGTGTTACGTTGAATGTAAGAAGCCAGAGGCAAGACAGCACATACTGTGTGATTCCCTCTATATGAAACTCTAGGTGAGACAAGACTAACCTATGATGTGAAACACGATGACCTGTGGTGACAAAGCAGAGATCAGTGGTTACCTGGGGCTGAAGTAGTGGAGGGTTGTTTGCAAAGGAGCATGAGGGAACTTGGTCGTAGAAATGTTTGTATCATGTTTTAGGTGGGTGATTTCTTAGGTTGCTTCCATGTCCTGGCTATTGTAAATAGAGCTGCAATGAACATTTTGGTACATGACTCTTTTTGAATTATGGTTTTCTCAGGGTATATGCCCAGTAGTGGGATTGCTGGGTCATATGGTAGTTCTATGTATAGTTTTTTAAGGAACCTCCATACTGTTCTCCATAGTGGCTGTACCAATTCACATTCCCTAGGTGGGTGATTCTTGAGTGCATCTGTCAGATCTCATCAAATGGAAACCATAAACATCTGTGTATTTTATTGTGTGTTCATTATTTCCCACTTATTTTAAAAGGTAGAAAAATTTTGTTGTCATTGTCATAAACGTATTATTGTTTCTCTGTTGTATGGCCACTAAGACCCCCCAAAGCCCCATTTTCCCTGCCCCTGGTGCTGTCAAGGTCCTCTGGCGCATGAGGGGATGGCCTGGCACTGCAGAAAGAGCCCTTGGACCCAGGTACAAACCTGCCTCTTCCTTGCTGTCTGCCTCAGGCGGGTCATTTAAACCTCGGTTTCCCTATCTGTTAAATGGGGCTAATACTGGTGTCCTGCTCCTGAGATTGTTGCTGGGATTCAGAGAGATGTGAGGTGCAGAGGCCTTGGATAGTGGAGGCCCACGAAAACAAACAAACAGCACAGAGAAGCTGGGAGAGGGTGGGATGGCTGAGGTCTGGAGCCAGACCACTGTGGGGGGGCAATTCCTGCTCCTTGGGCTAGTCCCCTAACTCCTCTGTGCCTCAGTTTCTTTATCTGTAACACTAAGATGATGATAACACCTATCAATAGGGCTGGTGTTTTGAGGGTTTAAAGAGATAGTCCACAGTGAGTTAGGACAGTGCTGGGCACACAGTAAGTGCTCCGTGAATATCAGTCGTTGTTGTCCTTATTTTCAGGGATGGGAGGAAAGGTGCTTGCAACCTCGGGGGCTAATTCAGAGAGCCCAGTACCCTGAATTACGGCCCCAACCAGGGTCACGGTGCCCTGCGGGTGGAGGAACGGGCAGCCCAGCCTCAGGGGACCTGGGTCACGGAGCCGCCAGCCCCCCGCGGCTGGGACAGATCGCTTCCTTCCTCTGTTCTAGGTGCCACGCAGGCACAGAAACCGCCTGATGTAAGCAGGCCGGCGTGCCCTCTGATGGGGAGGAAGTGGGCGGGTGCCCGGGGCACAGATGAGCCGGGCAGACGTGCCCCGAGGCGGTGCAGTCAGGCTGATGTGGGCATCACACACCCGCTGCTTACGGAGCTGGCCCTGGCCCTGTGTGCTTCCGCTGAGCGGCTTCAGGGTGGCCCAGGGTCAGAGTGGAGAGATCCAGGGTGGGCCGGGGTCAGGGCATGTGGTCTGTCCCTAGTCCTCTAAACACAGCCAACGACCGGCTCTTGGGGCCGTTGGCCTGCGGGAAGGGTG
The DNA here is from genome assembly GCF_003031525.2 of Neophocaena asiaeorientalis asiaeorientalis. Lineage (NCBI taxonomy): Eukaryota > Metazoa > Chordata > Mammalia > Artiodactyla > Phocoenidae > Neophocaena > Neophocaena asiaeorientalis. Next base: position 10,999,946 of record NW_020173687.1, on the reverse strand, counting down.
GGAGGTGTGTGTCCCGGGAGGCGTGGCTGGGGGTGTCTGGGGGGATCCGCTGTGTGCGGGTGTGTGTGGGTGACTGTGTAAGGGTGTGTGAGCGAGTGAATGCATGGCTTTAAGAAGGTGAATGTGTGTGCGTATGTGTGTGCACATGTGTGTGACTGCGTGTGTGGGGGTGTGAGTGAGTAGTTATCTGTGTGCTGTGTGTGAGGGTGCCGGGTGGGGAGCTGTGTCTGTTGCTCAGTGTGCAAACATGTTCGGGCATGTGAGCATGCATCTGGGTGTGTGAATGACAAAATGAGTGTGTGTGTTTAATTGTATGCGTGTGTGTGTCCCTGGGTCTGGATCTCGAGGTCAGTGTGTGTCTGAGTTTGTGCGCGGGAGCGTGTGTATCCCTGACTCTGTTGCGTGTGTGTGTGTGCGCGTGCATGCACGCATTATTTCACTATTGTGAAAAGTTTTGCAAGGAACCACTTTTGCATACAGAGCTTGGCTCCCTTGCATGAGAATGTTCATGAATGGGTGGGGTCAGTGGGTTGATGCATTTAGAATCTTAAAGTAGCCAAGGAGTTCCCAGGGAGGAAGGAGGAGGTGTGGTCTTCAAACTGAGCACTGACCAATCAGAACAGCTGCCAGCTGCCAGTACCCGGGCCAGCCGAACCAGCCTTGATGACGCCAACTTCTGATCCCAACAGTAGCATCCAAGAAAGGCTTGAGCTGGAGGCATTCTGAGGCAGCCCCCAAACCAAACCAGCAAATGGTCAGCCTTTTTATTAGTCAATAATAGTAGCAAACATTTACTCATTCATTCAACCACCAATATTTCCTGAGCAACTACAGTGTTCCAGGCGCAGTTCCCGACACTGGAGATGCAGCCAAGAACAAGATGGACAAAAGTCCCTTTGCCGGTGGCACTAACATACTAGTGGGACCAAGCAGGCAATAAAAAAATGAACAGCAGATGGAGAGGGTTAATTGGTGATAGGTGCTGTAGATAAAAATAAAATAGGAGAGGTAGATAGAGAACAACAGATGGGTTTGCTGCTTTGAAAAGGTTGGTCAGCTAAGACTTCAAAGGGAAGGTAACATTTGAGTGAAGACCTGAAGGAGGTGAGGGGTGAGTTATGGGGTTATCTAGGGGAGGAGCATTCCAGGCAGAGGGCACAGCAAGTGCAAAGGCCCTGGGGTGAGCGCATGCTTGGCCTATTCAAGAAAGAAAAGGTGACGATGCGGATTTAATGTGTGTGTGTGTGTGTGTGTGTGTGTGTGTGTGTGTGTGTGTGTGTAACTGATTATAAAAGCAAAGAGTGCTCCTGGAAAGATCAAACAATAGAGAATGAATAAAGGGGAAACTGAAAATCGATAGTAATTGGAGTGGGGGGACGGGGAGATGGAATAAGTGTCAGGGTGTCTGTTGCACAGTTCACTTGATAATCAAAGCAATTTTCCATTCTGACAAGGCAGCATCAAAACCGTGCAGCTGCATCCAAATCTCTCAACCGCGGCAAAATGCCATGTTTATGGCTTTCACCCCAGCCCCGAGCCCAGCCAGGCACATAGTAGGGCTTGCTGCAGGGAGTCTCTGCCTTCCATGTTCTCCCAGTTCCCTGCAGCCTGAGGGGGAGAGGAAAGATGGGTGTAAACCCCCCAATGTAGAGACTTAGCCCCCAGTCTCCGTGGGTTGCCAGTGGCCCTAGAATGACAGAGTCACCTCTCTCTGCTCCTGCTTTTATGAGCTGTGAAGGAGGCTTGTCCCACATTGCACAATTGCCCCTTAATCGCTATTTCCTCTCAGTTATGAATTATGTCATGGATACGGTCGCTCACGTTATTAAACTTCCACAGAGGCCTTATCGTCTGGATGCCAGCCAGCAACCCGGCCTGACCTACTTTCCCACCGGGTTTCAAAACCTCCTCCCTCATCCTCTTGCTGGACTTTTCCTAAGGAGCTTTCTCTGTGCCCAAAAACTTGCCTCTAAAAATAAAAACTAGAACGAGGGGGGTGGGGCACAGCTGGCCTCGCGAAGGCCTGAGGCTGACAGCAGCCCCCGTGATTGTGGCCAAGCTCCTCCCCACCTAGAACTTTCCTCAGGCAGCCTGTCCTTGGGTCTCAGGCTTCCTATCAGGACAGGCTGTGACACAAGCCACAGTCAAGGGTGCCCTGGCCCTTGTTTATCAGTCGTGGATGGGAGGACTGACTTTGGAGCCAGGTAAACCTGGGTTGAATCATGACTCTGCCTCTAACCAGCTCATGCATGCATTCATTCATTCATTCGCCCCACGGTTATTTACTGAGTATGTTATAAACTGAATGCTGTCTGTGTGCTGGGTGCTGGGGATATAGCAGAGAATATACTAGGTAGTATCGGAGAATGAGTCCCCTCCCTCACAGAGCTTATAACCTAGTGGGTAGAGATAGGCACAAAACAAATAATTGTACAATAAGAGCAATGAAAATGAGACAATGTGGTGGGCTAGATAGTGATGGGAACACCCTTAACTAAGATGGTCTGGGGGCGACTCTCTGAGGAGGGAGTCATTTAAGCCAAGACCCAAATGATGAGAAGAACCAAGTCTGGGAAGCAGTGCCAGGTGAGGGTGAGGTAAGCGAGTGACCCAGGGTTCAGAATGTGAGCGGGGCTCAGTCTCAGGTTCATTCAGGGGCAGGTTGGCAAATCAGGAGGTTGCCTCCTTAATGTTTTCGCCCTGGACACCTCGCTTGCCTCAACCTAGTCCTGGAGCTACTGGGAAGGAAAAGACTCCAGGTAGAGGAGCAAGTGCAAAGGCCCCGAGGTTGAGAGTGAGCCAGGTGTGATGGGGCAGAGAAAGCCGGGGAAAAGTGGGGGTGGGAGATGAAATTAGAAAGGTGGGTGGCGGGTAGATGACAGAGGGCCTGGAAGGCTGCGTGGTGAGGATTCAGTGAGAGACAGGCACATATTTTGAAGATAGAGCCAAGGGTACTGGAAGGTAAGCTGATATTTGTAGGGGAGGAGGGGAGGAATCAGGACCGACTCCTGGGCTGGGTGGATGGTGGTTCCTTGACTGATCTAGAGGAGACTGGCAAGCGCTTCATCTCCCTGAGTTTCTTTCCTTCATCTGAGATGTTGGGATAATAATAGCAGCCTCCCCAAACACTATATCACACTTAGCTGAGAGCCTGGCACACAGTGAACGCTCTTCCGACGGCTCAGCTGGGCTTAGTGACTTACCTGGAGTCACCGGGCAAGTTAACGACACAGCCTAAACCAGGACCCAGACCCTGCACTCCAGAACGTGTTGCAGCAGGCAGGGCTGGGCCTTGGTACACAGCTCTCCAGATACGCAACCTCCCAGCCAAAGAGACCTCAGCAGCCGAGGCCGAATTTTTCTTTTTTTTTCTTTCTCCATTGTGCTTGTGCGAGGGGTTGTTTATCTAACTTGGCTGAAGCTAGAGGCCTGGGCCTGTAAACATATCCTTTTAATTATTCCACAAGTGAGACATGCTTATAGAGTAAAAGTTGAAAAATGCAAATAAGCAAAAAAGCAGAAAGAGAGAGAGAGAGACAAAAACAGAGACAGAGACAAAAAGAGAGAGAACAAATCAAGCATCTAAGTTAGCACATGTGTACCAAGATGCATACATAAAGAACTAAAGACCTTCACTGCAGGATTCTTTGACACAGTAAAAAACTGGAAGCAACCTGAGTATCCAAGAATAGGAACCTTCTTTTTGTTGTTTTTAGTATCCCATTTTCTTTATTTTTTTCTTTTCTTGTTTTTTAAAAATTAAAATATAGTTGACTTACAATATTATATTATTTCAGGTGTACAACATAGTGATTCAATATTTCTATACATTATACTCCATTTAAAGTTATTATAGAATATTTGCTATATTCCCTGGCTGTACAATCTATCCGTGTATCTTATTTATTCTATACATAGTAGCTTGTAGCTCTTAGTCAAGAAAAAGGGCCTTTTTAGCCAAATAAATTAAATAGTATTTCAATATCATGCAGCCACTGAAGTGAATGAAGCAGACCTCTGAGTAGTGATTTGGAAAAACTGCCAAGATGTAACATTAACCGAGAAAAACAAGATGCAAAACAGTGATTATAGGATGCTACAATGTGTGTGTGTGTGTGTGTGTGTGTGTGTGTGTGTGTGTGTGTGTGTTTTGCGAGGTAAGACGGGGCAATATGTGTACATATATATACTGCGAGATGCACAGACCATCTCTCTGGGAGATAAGGCCCTGTATTTTCCAGGAAGAATGGCAAGTCAGAGACGGGAGGGAGGTGACTTTCTGTTCCTTTTGCACTGTTAGAGAGCTTTTGGTTTTGGTTTTGTTTTGCTGTGTGCGTGCCTGCGTGCCTGTCGTCTGCGAAACATTTTAGCAAAGTTTGAAAGATCAGAGATTCCCCTCTTGGTCTCAGAGATTTTCCCAAAGGCCTTGGGATAATCTAGGCTGGTGTTTCCTAAAAGCCTCCCGCAAACCCAGGGTTGCAGTGAGGTGCCAGTGGGCCATGGGGCCTGGGGAGGAGGCTGCAGGCCTCCTGACCCTCACTCTGAGCAGTTTCTCTTTTATCTTTTTTATAGGTTGAACAAGTTAAGAGTTCAGTTATAAACGGTTTTGCCTACTTTGAAATGAAATGTTTGAAAAGCTTTGCCCTTGAGTAATCTCATTCTGCTGATGAGAAGACAGGGGCCCAGAAAGGAGAAAAAAAGATGATCCCAGGCCGGACCTAGCTCTGGCTGAGTGCCTTAGGTGGTAAATTTGAACCTTAGTTTCCTCCTTCAAAAACAAACAAGCAAACAAACAACTCGACTAGTAAGAACTCTTCACAGATATCTAAAGTGGAAGTAAACCCTGAGTCCTTAGACCTTTTGGTCCTGGCAGAAGTATGCACAGGAAATCAGAATGCCTCTCTCTCACCATCTGATTTTCCAGAAGGAGTGAGAGTGACCCCGGCCCTCCACCCCCATATCACTCAAATCCAAGATCAGGCATATCTCAGTTTACCAGAAGTCAACTCGCTGCAAAATTCAGGACTCTCTAGGATGCATTCAGCTACAAGGACAGAAAACGCAAGGCAAAATGGCTTAATCATTAAGGAAATGTATTTTCTCATGTGTTTAGAAATCCAGAGGCATTGGGGTGGATCTCTCAGTCATGCATTCAGCTGCAAGTAACACAAAACCTTACCATTGGCAAGTTTCTATTGTCTCCTGTTACTAAATCCACATTATAGGCAGGAGGAAGAGGATAAGGGCAAGCAGAATGCCCACTACATTTGTCTCTTTTCAAAAAGCTTTCCCAGGGGCCCCACTTGGCAAATTTTGCTAAATTTTTATTGCTCATACCTGGTTCACATGGCCACTGTTAGCTGTCAGGGACTTTAGGAGACTGAGTGCTTTCAGCTGGCCTATTGCCATCCCAATAAAATCAGGGTTCTGTAAACAAGGATAAAAGGAAGAGTGGGTATTGGGCAGGCACCGAGGAGTATCTGCCACAAGTCGTTCAAGGGATGTTAATGCAAAGACTCAAAGACATTATACAGGACAAGTGTTGTTTTCTCTTTTTCTACTCTACCATTGGCTTCTGTCCTGAGACTTGATTTATCTTCTCAGACTGGGAGGATGACCCCTTCCTTGAGTACATAGGCCGATACCCCCTCAAACAAAAGAGGGTTCTCTCAGCCAACCAGAAGAGTTGACAATGGCTGTGGTTGAACAGTCAACAATGTCTGCCACATCTATATTAACCAGAATTTTAAAAATCCCATCCTCTTCTCTCCTCAACTCACCGCAATCTCACTTCCATTCTCATAGCATGTGTCAGTCATCTACAGCTGTGATAATTCTGCATAACAAACACCCCCAAACCTTTTATTCTCTTGAATATGGAGTTGTTGCAGGTCAGCTGACCTGGTGTGGGCTTGGCTGGATGGCTCTGCTGATCTTGGCTGGACCCATCCACCTGCCTGCTGTTCAACTGGAAGTCAGCTGAGCTAGGCAGTCCTGGCTGGTGGGACTCTGCTCTGCCCCACATGCCTCTCATCTTCTTCTGGGACCCATCGACTTTACCAGGTGTGTCTGGTTACAGTGATGACAGAGGCATAAAACCCAGGTGGAAACATGCAAGGTCTCTTAAAGCCTAGTCTCCAACGGACACATTGTCACTTTCATCTCATTCTGTTGGTGAAAGCAAGTCACTGAAGTGGCTGAACTCAAGTCACAGGGGAGGAAATATGCTCCACCCCTTTTGTGAGAGGAACCATGAGGTCACATGTCAAGAGGCATGGTTCCAGGGAACGGTGAAGAATTCCTTGGCTCTGATATCACCTCTACTTTCTGGTTATCCTACTTCATTGAGTTCTCTTTTTCAGTCTCATCTATGGTTTTCTTGTTTCTCCCTTCTCTCCCTCCACATTCAAGAGAGTAAAAGGTTTGGGGTGGTTTGTTATGTAGCATTATTGTAGCTGTAGATGACCAATACATGTAGTGAGAGTGGTAATGACATTGTGGTGAGTTGAGGAGAGAAGCGGATGGATAAAAAATTTCTAGACAATAGAGGTGAGGTGGACCTTGTCAATTGCCCAGCCATAGCCATTGTCAACTCTTCTGCCTGGCTGAGAACTCATTTTTATTTGAGGGGGTATCAGTCCATGTGCTCAAGGAAGGGGACCCCTCCCCAGCCTGAAGAGCTAAGTCAGATCTCAGGACAAAGCCCTGAGCAGAAGAGGGACACTGGGAGCCCCTAAGGGTTCCATCCACACCTTTACTCCTCTGCACATGATCTCTGACTTAGGGCCATCCTTGGGTCTTCGCTTACCATCTTTGCACTGGTAATCCCCAAATTTGTAACTCCAGGCTTGGTCTCTCTCCTGAGTCCACCTGTCACCTGGACATGTTCACTGAGACATCTCACAAACCCTCAGCTCTTTTTCCCACTCTGACCCTGGTACCCTTGGCCTCCCACACCCCAAACTTCCTCCTTTATTTTCAGTTTCGTGCATGCCCATCCATGCAGTCACTCGATCCAGGAACCTGGACGTCAGCTAATCCTGTCTCCATGCTCCCCTTCTTGCTATAGCTGGCACTTACAATGCTGAGCATCACATTCCAAGCATGGGGCTAAGCATCATACACATATCATCTGATTTAATCCCTGAGATGAGGGAGGCACTGATATTGTCTGTATTCCACACAACACTATCCAGCAGCCCCCATGATGTGCGCACCCCACAGTTAGAGCATATGGCCTCTTTCAGAAGCTTCAGTGATCATTCCCAAACCAATTGATCACAGAAGTCCCCGCTTTAAAATCCTTTATGATTCTTATTATCCTGAACCCTTTGGTCTGAAGTAGTTGACCCCAAGATTCTTGCATTTATTTATACAAAAGAAGAAATTGAGCTTACTCAATGTGTCAGGAAGTTTCTAGGTACCAGAGAAACACAAAAGTCCCCGGAAACTTAGGTCCAATTGACAGTAAACAAAAGAATAAGTATCTGACATGTCAAGTAGTGACAAGGAGCTAGGAAGAAAAATAAAGCCGGGTAAGGGATAGGTATTTTGGGAAAGAGATATCATTTTTGTGGGGGTCAGCCTCTCTGATAAGAATGTATTGTAGTGAAGGAAGTAAGGGAGCAGTAAGTGCAAAGGCCCTGAGGCCCAAAGGGGCATGGTGGAGGCCAGTGCAGTGAGTGGGAGAGATGAAGGAGTGAGGGTGGAGGAGGAGAGGGCAAGATTGGGCAGGCAGAACCTTGCAGGCCACAATAAGGACTTGGCTTTGACCCTGAGTGAAGTGGGAGCCACAGGAGGGTTCTGAGCAGAGGAGGGATGTGACCTGACTTGGGTTTTCACAGGATCCCATCGACTGCATGTGGATAATAGTGTGCATGGGGATCAGGGCAGAAGCAGGAAGCAGGGTTTTTGCAGGCCGCATGACACTTAGGTCAGAGAGGGAATTCAGTTGTTTGAGTGACATTCTCAAAAAGCACAGGAAAACCAAACAGGATTTTCGGGTTAACTCAGAATCTACCAGAAGATGGAGGGGCCCAGCATGCTTTAGCCTCAGTCACCACTGGGCCACCAGCCTTTTCGGCAGCATCATCAGGAGATGCTGATGCTGTGGTGCTGGTGATGTCTCTGGGTTTCCCCCACGCCTGTTGCCTGGCTGTTCTGGCAGCACTGGGGAAGGGTGAGTCTTAGCACACCCAGCGTGACCTGGGAGACAGTGACCAGTGACTGAGCTCCCAGCAAACATGCTGACGCCTCTGAACCCAAGAACAAACCCTGACACTCCTAGTTCTACAAAAACAAGCCGTGCCTCCTTGCATGCTGTATCCCCCCAGCACCAAGCTCCCTTATCTCGCCATACAATCCTTCAAAGAATAACACGGCGTATTTGTGTCTGCGGTTTGTGTTCCCCAAACCTGTGACATCAGATAAGTGCAATGTTCACAAAAATGAACAACATCACAGAGAGGAGAAAAACAACCGAAAAGAAGCCCCTGGTTTCAGCCTTAACTTCCTCTCCAGGGAGGAAGGGGTGCTATCTGGTTGAGGTTTCACGGTGCAGAGGCTGGGGGCCGGGGAATGATGTCCTGACCTCTCCCTAGCTGGCTCCCATCTCAGCCTTGAAATCTCCCCTGCAACATGGAGACGATAATCTCCACCTCTCAGGGCTGCTATATTGCAAAGTGATTTTTTAAAGATACCAATAATGGGGGACTTCCCTGGCAGTTCAGTGGTTGAGGTGCTGTGCTTCCATTGCAGGGGGCACGGGTTCGATCCCTGGTCAGGGAAATAAGATCCTGCATGCCGTGAGGCACAGCCAAAAAGTAGAAAAAAAAAATTATTTTTTTAATACCAATAATGACTGATCTTTGGATCAATCATATGCTGTAGGCCATTTTCTTGGGTAATCTTCACACCCGCCTGTTTCACCCTCATGTGGTGTAGCTACTAAGATCAACTCTGGTTCACAGATGGGGAAACTGAGACTTCGAGTAGGAAAAGAAGATGGTTTTAAAACACTATATGGCCACTTTTGGGTTTTGGAAAATGCAAACATGTACAACAGAAATTAAAATTTTTAAAAAAACCACATCAATATAAAAATAGAATTAGGCAAAAAAGTTTGGCAGGGCATATGCCCAAATGTCACAGTGGTTTTCCTGGGTGTCAGGATCACCAAGGAGGCACCATGCCTGTCTCTTTTCCATCACTCAGGTCTTAAAATATCGGCACCTCCGCTATAAGGCTTTCGCCAAGCCTCTGTCTATGGGAGTCCTCCAGCCTCCCATCACTTTCATCTCTTCATGCACTGATCATCACTGGAATGTACCTTGATTTTTCATTTGTTTCTGGGTTTATGGCCTGTGTTTCCCACTAGAACATAATATCCATGAAGCTGGAATCCCAGCCACAGCTCTCTGAGCAGTGCCCATTAGTAGCCCTCAACAGATATTCCTTGAACAACTGATTGCGTTTTCTTCTTATTTTTTTTCTAACTTTTGTTAAAAAAAACCAACCGTGTGGATTACTTTTAATTGCTGTTTTTAAGTGCTGGTCAAAAATGAGCTGGCTGGAACCCCGGCAGGAAAGGGTCGCTTCTGCGGGCTTATCTGGCTGAGTGTGAAGGAAGTGGGTACCCTGCCTTTCCACAGGGTGGGTCAAGCGCTGAACATCCCAGAGTTTCTCAGCCCAGCCTGCCCCGAGGTCCCTGGCTCCGGAGATCTCTCTGCCTGGGACAGGGTTATCTTTGAATGACAGCATGTTCAGCGCCCCCCAACCCCCCGGGGTGAGGCCGCCCAGAATCTCAGGGGGTAACAGGGGGCCCCAGGCCAGATGCAGCCCACGGGAGGTGTTACTTAGCCCATGCAGTTCCAACATCTTGGAATTTCCCCATCACTTAAAAATCAAGAGACTTTGGAAGAAAACTAAAATATCTTCCCAAAGGGCATGAAATAAGATGAGAATAAATAGGCGGGAAGACTTCACACCCTTCAAATGACAATTCTGCCAACATATATAAACTTAATGTAATTTCAAGTAGTGACCCACAGGATTTTTTTTAATTGGATAAAATCATCTTGGAGTTTACAAAGAAAAGTATGAAATAGAAGAACGGAAGAACAGTGTGAAGGACTATGACAAAGGTGGTATTTCAACTCACTGAGAAAATGGAATATTGAATCCAGGATGCCGGCATAGCACGCTATCAATTTATTCTATTTATCACTAAAATAAAAATAGACTGTCATCTTCCACCATGTCAAAGAAAAATACAGAGATTTCACATAAAATGTCTAGAATTCTGGCTTGCCTGAAAACCCTGTCAATACTGGGCCTTATTTTCCCAAGGCAGCCATGGGCTGGTGCTGAGTTGAAACTCTGGGGCTTTCCAGTTCACCACAGTCTCCACCACTCCCTGCTGCCTCCCACCCGGCTGCCTTCAATCATCTGTGTGTCTTGCCTGGGCACTGAAGTCACTGGAGTTTGTAGCCCCTGAACTCAGGGCTGGGCCCAGCAGAGAGACTCAGGGAACATTTGAGGCTGGTTTTCTGCTGTTAGACCCCTTTATACTCATTTTTCTTGGTGGAAATACAGATTTGGAGGAAGGATGTGGCTTGAGAGCCTCAGCCGGGGAGTCAGAATCTTGAGTGACCACTGAAGAGTGACTTTCTCTCTCGGTGCCTAAGTTTCCTCCTCTGCCAGGGGAATAATAAGAGCTGTCACTCATCATTTGCGGGAATCTATGCAGTTGTTCCCATAAAGTGCTCGACCTAGGGCTCAGCGCAGGGTCACACCAGAGATAATGAGGTGGTGATAACAAACCCTCCCTCTCAAGTTTAGGCTTTTTAGTTCTCAGGGTTCGAAGAAGGGAGACTAGGAAAAGAGAAAGAAAGGAAGGAGGAGCTGGGCAGAGCAGATTTGCTTTGATCTCCTTTAGCCAAAAAGGAGGGAAAAAAAGTAAACAAATAGCCCTGGCCTCCTTTGATTCCACGCTGCCCGAAGAGCTCTGGAGCTGATAAGGACCAGCCACATTTGATTTGGGCAGCTCCACCCTTCTGACCGTACTTTCCCTGGGCGTTTGGAATCTGGAACCCTAAAGCCTGTCCCTGCACCCTGCCCACAGCATCCGCCTTTCATTCCCTTCTTGCTTTTCCCAGCAACTGGAGATTCTAGTGGGAGAAAGATGGGAAGACTTCCCCACCGGGTAACCCCACACAAGAGATGAGAGAAGGGGCTGGGAAGGGAGCCTTGGAACACATTAGCCACCCAGCCCCTGATCCCAGGAAGGAGCCCTCCCATTGGGACTAATGGGAAACGAAGCTTTCAGGCATTGAGAATGAACTGGGTGGAAGGAGGGTGAAGGTTTTTGTGAAGAGCAGAAAAGTCTTCCCACTCAGCGGTTTGTGGAGAGCAGCCGTGTGGCACAGGGCTTCACGGTGTGGCTTTGAAGCCATCCCCGTTCAGGGTTGTGTGACTTTGGGCAAGTGACTTCACCCCATCTAGCTTCGGTTTCCTCAACTGCCCTGGCACTGCCTTGTTAAGGGTTAAATTGTTAAGGGTTAAATTGTTAAGGGTTAAATGAGGTCATGCCTATCAAGTACCTGGCACGTAGTAGGTCCAATAACTGGACGTTTATGGTAAAATGGCTTAGGGAGTCCCAGGGCAGCCTCAGGCAGAGAGACGGAAAAATGCTCAGACCTCGAGTCCAGAAAGATGAAAGAAGATCAGCTGTTTGAAATCTCTCAAGGCGCCAAGGGCCATGCAGTCAACAAGGTCAGGAACTGGGGCCTGTTTGAAGTTGGGAAGAGGTAATTCCGGACAGAGTTTAGCACAAAGGGAGGACATTTCCTCCATGTTACCTCCAAGGATGCCCTGGCTGATGGCTTTAAGCTTCCCTAGGGACTGAAAAGTAGCTAAAAGTTAAGGCGGAGGGGCTAGAAAGTAGTCTCTGGGGTCAGGGGTTCCTTCCTAAGACAGCCCCTTCCTAGCTATGTAACCTGTGTGTCCTGACCTCAGTTTCTCCACCTGTAAAATAGGGGCCATAATAGCATCCGTCTTCAGATTTTGAGGATAGAATACATGATATTGAATTGGTGCTCAGTGAATAAGTGGAAGTCACAAGCCACAGCTACGTTAGGGATAAGGTGGCAAAAGCAAAGGTCGGCAGGGGAAGAGGAACTGACCACTCTCGAGTTCTTGGTAATTAAGCCCAGGCCCAGTCCCACGCCAGCAGCTCGACCATGGCCTTTGGAAGCAGGGGCTCGCCCTGCTTCGTGCAGTGCTGAGTCCCCAGGGCCAGAACAGAGCCTGACACATATCAGGGATTTGTTCAAGGAATGTGTGGAACTGGACACGCTGTGGAGTGGAGTCAACCTCCACAAGAGAAAAGGAAGGCACAGAGAGGCCAGGTAACTTGTCCAAGGCCACACAGCAGCCTGTCCACCTGGAGTCCCAGCTGGGACTGGGATTGAACTGACCTGGCCTCATTGTGGCCTCGCTCGGCTTCTTGACCACCTCGAAGCCCACTGTCCCCTTCTTGAGCACTCCCTGTCCAGGCTTCCCCCACCTGGCAGAGCCGGGGGAAGCTCTTCAGGCTCTTTCAGGCTCCTCCATGGACGCTTCAGCCCCCGCTGCCCTCAGCAAGGACTCGCTTTCCCCTCTCTCCCAGGCAGGCCAGCAGTCGGGAACTCACAGCCTGTGGGCCTCACCTGGCCTCAGAGGTGTTCTGTGTGACTTCACACACAGTGTAGGTGCAGGCATGTGTGTGTGTGTAGCAGGTTTTTTCTCATAATTTTGAATCATTTGCCAACATTTAAAAACTGGAGATTTCACATAAAAACCAGGATTTCCAACTTCTTTGGAAAATGGCCAGCTCGGGCCACCCAGGCCCCCGTCTCCTCTGGTCAGCTGGTTTAGTGTTCTGGGCCCCTCTGGTCCCCGGGTCCGAGCCCCGCCCACCTCACTCATCTCTGGGCCTGCCTTCCCTCCCTGGGGCTTCCTCACATAAAGACCCCAAACTTGCCACGAGAGACCTGGGCTCCTCACGCTCCCCGCCACCACGCTGGGCATCCTCTCATTCTTGGTCCCGCAGCCTGGGGTGCTCGCAGGGGAAGCCAGAGAGGCTGGGTTGGGCCTGGATCTCGCGTCTGTGGCAGGTAGAATGATGGCTCCCCCAAAGATGCCCATGTCCTAATCTCCAGAACCTGTGATTATGTCACCTTACATGACAAAAGGGACTTGGTGGATGTGATAAAGAACCTCAAGACAGGAAGATGAACCTGGGTTATCCAGGAGGCTCAACGTAATTGCAAGGGTCCTTATAAGAGGGAGGCAGGACGGTCAGTCAGAGAAGGGGAGGTTTTGTTGGAAGGAGAGGTTGGGGTGAAGTGAGCCAGGAATATGAGTGGCATCTAGAAGCTGGAAAAGGCAAGAACTGGAGCCTCGGAAGGAATGCGAGCCTGTGTTTGATTTTTAGCCTTGGGAGACCTATTTTGGACTTCCGACCTCCAGAACCATAAGATAACAAATTTATGTTGTTTTAAGCCACTAAATTTGACATCCTTTGTTATAGTAGCAACAGGAAACTTACAACCGAGTTTGAATCCTGGTTTGGCTACTTAATTGGCCGTGTGCCCTTGGGCAGGTGACTTATATTGCTGAGTCGGGGTTTCCCCACCTGAAAAGGGGTAACAAGGGCGCTCGCTCTTGCGTGTTTGTGAGAGTTCGGTCAACCACGTGGCGAAGCATGGAGCACAGCCCGGCAGCTCCTGATGCCAGATCTTCTAGCATCACATCTCAGTGTCATCGAAACCAGCTCAGAACAGGTTTAAAAATCTGCCCACTGATACCCATCCCTTCTTACTTATGGCCCAGCATAACCCACCTTGCCTAATGATAATAATACTGCTAGTACTTGTAACGCATTTGGCATGTACCAGGCACGATTCTAAGCATTAACCATATATTCAATTCATTTAATGCTCGCAACAACCCTATCATTTTCCCCATTTGTTTAGGTGGGGAAATTGAGGCCAAGGGGGTTAATCACTTGCCCAGGGTCCCTTGGAAGGGTGGTAGCTACACCGGTATTTGAACCTACACGGTTGGGCCCTGGGGCCTAGGCGCTGACCACTGGACACGGCTGCCTATGTATATGAACAGACCAGGGAGTAGCAGTAAAGGCCCCAGAGTGTGGCTCGAGACTTGGTGGTCTTGGTGTCCCCTCCGTCCGCCACCTGTCCCAGGTGCAATCCTGGACTCAGGGCTCTGAGGGTCACAGCTCCTGGTTCACAGCCATACCCAAGGGTGTGTTCATTCCACAATTTCTAGCAGTGCCCACTCTGTGCTGGGTGCCGTGTCCCAGAGAAAATGCAGACCCCGCAGCTGCCCCCAAGATCCTGAGGACAGATGAATATACAACTGTCACAGCTCAGCAAGAGACAGCAGGAGCTGGGGGTGGGAGGAGGTCAGGGGAGGCTGCCCCCAAGGAGGGACCCAGGAAGTGTGACGCGGGCCCAGCAAAAAGACTGGGCAGAATGCCCCAAGTGAGGGACAGCTCAGGAAGGGCCCTGGAAAGAGGAGCCCATGTGCTCAGGGAACCGTTCGTGGTCGCATGTGGCCGAAGTGCTGCAGGGAGGGGCTTGACCACTCAGTCTCCTTGTGACCTTGGGCAGCCCACACCGCCTCTCTGGGCCTCAGTGTTCTCATCTGTAAAACAGGAGTGATGATACAGTAGTACCCGTCTCCTAGGGCTGTCCCTAGCATTCCGCCTGGCAACCTGCATCGGGCAGGCTGCAGGAGCGTGAATCGGTGTTGCTGCCATAGGATGGTCAGACGCATGAGTGGCCCAGCCTCCTCACTTCTTCCCCTTGCGTTCAGCTTCTCAGACGTAGAAGCGCTAGGGCCCCAAATTCACATTCGTGGGGGTGACCCAGGAGGTAACAAGTGAGGAGCTGCTGCTCCCCAGGATATCACACCAAGAGGCCGGTGTTCCTAGCATCCTGGACTCCCAGACTCGGAACTCCAGACCAGCGTCCACCGTCCCCATGGTTCACAGCTTCTGGCAGTCTCAGCCCCCGTGCCCGGCTTTGCCCCCTCCAGTTCCCTCCGGTCCTTTTGTGTGTAACATTTGTCTTTCTTCCCCTTGACTCACTTTAACTTTCTCCACATCTTGACTAATCCCGATTGAGAGTCACATTTGATCCTTGAGCTTCTCTTTTTTCAAAGGCACATTAAGACAGAATTGCTAAGTGTTTTTGAGCACTTGCTATGTGCCTGGCGTTTCCATTCATTCATTCATTCATCCATTTATTCAACAAATAGCTGTGAGCACCTCCCATGGGCCTTGGAGTTCATCAGTAAACCATAAAGATTCCTGACTGGTGGAGCTCACGTTGCAGGGGCGAGGGAGGGAGAGGAACAGGTAATAAATAAAACCTGCCAAGTCTACAACCCGTTCTGTGTATACACAAACTCATTGAAACACAGCAACAACCCTATGAAATGTTTATCCCCAGTTTCCAGGTGAGAAAACCAAGGCTCAGAGAGGGGAAGTCACTTGCCCAAAGTCACACAGCTAGGAAATGGCTAAGTCAGAATTTGAACCCACACCAGTCAGACTCCAGCAACCAAGTTCTTAACCTCCCCGGGAGACTGTCTACTAAGATAAAAGCCACTGATGCTGTTCCTCCAGCAGCGCATTTGGGAAGCATCACAGTGTCCCAAGTTGTGTGTGTTGGTGCTCAGGGGCTGCTAATTCCCATGAGTCCACAGGCAGGATGAGCTCTGCCCTCCCTTCCAGCAGCCTCCAAATGGGGAAGGCCAAGTACACAGTCACTCTCTGGCCAGAGCCGGTGGGAACAGGACGTCCTGGACCTCTTGCCCTGGCCAGGCCCAGAGAGCTATTTTGGGGCACGTTTATTGATGGGACGTGGGTGCCCAGCTGGACTCAGGCTGCAGCTGGCCTAGGATGGCTCTGCTCCTGCATGTTCTGCACTGCCGTGGGGCAGCCATCATCCATGTCCTGCCCACACCCCAGGCCCAGGGTGCAGCCTGAGCTGGCTGGCTCCAGGAAAGGCAGGGGTCCCTACTGGAGTGGAGGGATACTGGGGGTCACGTGGATTATTGTTTACCAGAATTCTGGATCCTGATTCGATTCACAGAAGGCAGAATGAATACAGAATGAATATAGCAATAGGTTATGAGGTCAGATGCAGGTTCAAATCCCAGCTGTGTCCCCTAAGACAACTTACCTTGGGAAAGCTGGGTCAACTCTCTGAGGCTTAGTTTCCCTGTCTGTAATACAGAGTCAATAATAATCCTCAATCACAGGGAGGGAATGAGGCTTAAATGAGGTAGTGTGAACTGCTCAAAGCCTGGCATATAATTAATATGCTCAATAATTAATAACTTTGCAAATAATGATTGACAGCTGACATTGACTGGGAGTTTGGCATGAGCTAGGCACTGGGCTACATTATTGATCTGTTTTATCTCATTTCATCCCCCAGCAATTCCAGGAGACTGGTGAGTGACACTATTACAGGTGCCACTATTATCCCTTTGTACAGATAAGGAAACAGAGACTCAGAAAGATAAGACCTGGCTAAGATCACACTGCAAATATGTGGCAGAAAAACCTGCCTTTGAACCCAGACCCCCATTTCCCCCACGCCTATACCTGAGATTGGTTACAAAAGTTCCTGTAAACACCCAAGTCCCTGCCGTGCCATGTTCACTTTAGTCATCCCTCAGTCCGGGGAAGTGACCTCCTGGCTCTTCCACCTGATGGGAATCCAGAAACCAAAGGTTCCAGAATATTCCTTTGACCTTCCTCCCTCACCTCAGGGTTATTTTGTTTTCCTGGTTAGTCGGCAAAATATCTCCAAGAAACTGGCTGGTTGGCAAATGTTCCAGGCTGACTTAGAGGGGCGTTTTGCTGTGTACGCTGAGGGCAGGGTGCTGGGGGGCCCAGTGGGGAGGGGAGGGCAGGGCAGGGGATCCTCCACCTGACCTGTACAACCTCAGGCCAGAGTGGGTGCAGTGTTTCCTTCCTAAGGTGCTCTTTGTGGCCTGAACCTGCTTATACGCTTCACCCTGTGCCCTGAGGGTGCACTCCAGCCTCCTTCGGCTGAAAGAAGCAGCCCTTTGAGAGATCTGCCCTGCTGCCTTTCTAGCCTCTCTCCCACACCTGGGCCCCTCCCACACCATCCTCCAAAAAGGCTACGCTTTTCCTGCTTCCAGGCCTTTGCCTTGCTGTGCCTTCCCCCTGGGATGCGGGTCCTCCATTCTCCACCTGCCAGATGCTTCTCCCTATCCTTCACAACTCCTTCACTGTGAGGCCTTCCCAGAAACCCCCATCCCAACCCCCCAGCAGTATTGTCCCCCTGGCTGGGAGTTGCCACAGCAACAGAGAGACACTGCTTCCGGAACTACCTTGTGCTCCAACTGGCAAGATTCTGATGTCCAACTGGCGAGTGGATACCTCCACATGGGTCTCACACACACCCCTCAAATGTCACAAAACAGAACCTCAGAATCTCCCATTTCCCCTCCTAAAACCCCAGCCCTTCCCACTATTCAGGACAATACCTAGAAGCCATATCTGATACCCTGTTGCTTCGCCCCGCCACATCCCATCCATCAGAAGTCCTGTCAACTCAGCGGCCAAATACATCCTGAATCCATACTCTTGTGCCACCTTTGTAGCCACCACCATGGCGCTGGCGGCCACCATCCTCACCTGCTTGGACTGGGACAGTGGTCTCCTCCCTAGTCTCCTGGCTTCCCAGCTTTACTCCATCACGGTAGGAGGTGCCTTTGCAAAAGATAAATTAAGTCAGGTCACACCCCTGCTCAAAACCCTCTAAAATGCCCCTTCCCTCTTAGAATAAAAATCCCTTCCGTCACCATGGCCTATAAGACCTTGTATGATCTGACCCTTGCCTACCTCCCCAACCTCATCCCTACCCCGTTTCCCTCCCTCACTCTGTTCCTGCCGCACTTGCCTTCTCCCTGTTCCTGAACTAGAAAGCTTGTTCCTGTCTCTAGGCAGAGAATTGCTCTTCCCTTTGCCCGAACCAAAGATATCTGTCTGTTTCATTCTGTCCCTCCATTCAGGTCTCTGCTCAAATATCATCTCCTCAGAGAAGACTTCCATGACCTGCCCATATAAAATACTCGCCTCCATCACCACCTATCCCTCGACCTACTTTATTTTCCTTCATAGTAGTTGTTGCTATCTGACATAATACGTATTATCCGTATATTTGTTTTTATCTAGTTTGCTGCTAAATGTTTGACAGGCTCTCAGCAAACAGGGAGCTCTGATGTTTACATTTGCCAATTTCTGGGGCATAAACACTCCCATGGTGGCTGATTTCAAGCTCCCAGCATGACTTCACTGAACGTGGAGTTGAGAAGACGTATTCAGTGTCATGCCATCAGATACTATTTCCACCACAGAGTGTGGTGTATGATGCAACCTCATACAATAGATGTCAATAACCTCAAGAAATATAAAACAGTGCATTAATTAGAAAGTGATGAGTTTTGAGTAGTTGTTACTTTTATTTGTATTATAGTTTATTTAATTGTAAGTTCAAATAATTTAAAATTTTTTGTGATGGCTGTGGAGAAACCAGCTTGCAGAATTCACCAGCCAGCAGTGCCGGCAGCTCCAGCACACCACTGAGTGAATATGAGCAACATGAGGACAGGGACATTGTGCATCTTGTTTCCTGCTCTTTCCCTGGGGTCTAGAATAGCAGAAGGGCTCAGCCCATATGTGGTGAACGTTTTATAATGCATCTGTTTGCATCAGAAAGCACAAACTGTTTGCCTCGATCAACTTGACTCTGTGGGCTGAGTCCAGCCTACAAATGGGTTTCATTTGGCTCTCGGAATGTTTTTTGTTTTGTTTTGTTTCTTTGCGGTATGCGGGCCTCTCACTGTTGTGGCCTCTCCCGTTGCGGAGCACAGGCTCCAGACACGCAGGCTCAGTGGCCATGGCTCACGGGCCCAGCCTCTCCGTGGCATGTGAGATCCTCCCGGACCGGGGCACGAACCCGCGTCCCCTGCATCGGCAGGCGGACTCTCAACCACTGCGCCACCAGGGAAGCCCCCCTGGAATGTTTTTCACATTTTTTTTTTAATTCGTTGCCAACCTTTAAAAGTCATGAGATTTTTGCATGAAACTCCACATAAACGTGGATTTGCAGCTTCCCTTGAAAATTCTGAAGCTCTGGGCACCCCAGGCCTGATTCCCGCATGACAACAGAGGTCAGAGCTGAGGGGCGGCTGCCCCCATCAGACCCAGCAGGAGCTTGCCAGCTCACCGCAGTCCCCACCCCTCACTGTCACCTCCCACCAGGCCCGCTTCATTCATTTACACAACCTGCAGGCCCTGTAGATAGTCGAGTTGTAATTTCTATCTTACCCTCCATTCTAGCACTTGTCGCAGTGTCCCCGCAAGACTGAGGCCACCTGGATGACAGGCTCTGTGAGTTAGGCCCCCTGAGGCTTCCATTCCTGCTACAGGGCCTGGCACACAGTAGGCGCATAGGTCCTGGAATTTGGTTATATGTTTGTTGTCAAATGAATCCCAAACCCTCAGCTCCCCTGTTGGGCATGCACTCAGTCCAAGCCCCGACCATAATGTGACAAAGAGGTTGGCCCAGGCCAGGGTTTAAAAATATCCAGGGCTGGTCAGCTGTGAGCACTCGGAGGTGTTGAAATAAACGGGCAAAGTCTGGCCAGAGGCCAGCCCCCCAACTTTGCTCTGTGTAAATGTGGGCGAACGGGAGGGGCCGCCAACAGCTCCTCAAGGAGGTGGACCAGTGGGGAGATGGGGATATATAGCCCCTTCTCCCAGCACCCTGCTTGGGAAAGGTCAGCGCTAAGTTTATAAACAGCATTGGGTGACATGACATAATTTCGCATAAAGGGTTACCGGGCAGACTGTGAACAGAGGGCATCCTCCCCTGATGTTTCCATGCCGCGGTCTCCTGGCGTCAAGAGCCGGGATGTTGCTAGCCCTGTGGTCTTCCCGCAGCCTTCAGAGCTGCTGCCTAGCCTGCTGGAACCACAGTTAAAAATAACGCTCCCAGCACAGTCCACTGGGGGACAGCCAGCCCTGGGGCTGGACAGGGGAGAACCGAGCTCTGATTGAGGGCCCACTGGGTGCCAGGCGCTTCCGAGACATTTGCTCACTGAGCCTCACAATGGCCTTGGGAGGGAGGGATCGTCGTCCCATTCACAGATGGGGAAAGTGAAGCCGGGGAGCGGTGCACTCACTGGTTCAAAGTCTCCTGCTCAGTTCATGGCAGTGCTGGCATTCAGATCCATGAGGCTGAAGTGTCAACAAGTCAGGGGCTCCATGTGCCACAACTACTGAAGCCCGCGCGCCTAGAGCCTGTGCTCCACAACAAGAGAAGCCACAGCAATGAGAAGTCCACGTACCACAACGAAGAGTAGACCCTGCTCACCGCAACTAGAGAAAGCCCGCGCACAGCAATGAAGACCCAATGCGGCCAAAAATAAATAAATAAATTTATTTAAAAATAAAAAAAAGAAGAAGAAGAAGTCAGGGGCTCAGTGTTTCGTTCTGCTGGGTCCCGAGTCCCTGGAACAGTGTCCGGACCTCAGCAGGCAAACCTGCTCCCCCTGCTGACATTTTGGGGGTAGGGGTGGACAGGGGGATACACATTAGTAGGTAAATTAAATATATTGTATTTCAGATGTGTCTCCCTAGCAATAAGTTCTAAGAAGAAAAATAAACCAGGGAAGGGGGACGGAGCACCACAGAGAGGTACAGATCTAAACATGGGAGCAGGGCCGGAGGAGGCCTCGCTGAGCAAATATTTGAGGACAGACTTGAAAGAGATGAAGGATTGGGCAATGGGGCTATGTGAAGGAAGAGCATTCCCGGCAGAGGAAACAGTGAGTGCAAAGGCCCTGAGGCTGGATCGTGCCTGGCATATGTGAGGATGATGAGGAAGCCACTGTGGCCGGGGCAGCATGGGAGGCAGCGGTGGGGGACAGATAGTGCAAAGCCTTGCACATTGTAGGAAGGACTCAGGCTTTTATCTGGGGTAGCTGGGAGCCACTGAGGGTCCTGAGCAGGTCAGCATCATCTGACCTCGGTTCTGAAAGAATCCCCCTGACTATGTGTGGAGAAGGGACTGGCAGGGCCTGGGGGGAAGGGTGACAACCAGACAGGAGGAGACTGCAATGATCCAGGCAAAAGATGATGGTGACCAGGCCCAGGGGCGGCCATCAGAGGTGGGGACATGGGGGGAAGTCCATGGCCTCATATTCTAGATCTGTTCTAAAGGTGGACAGGACACACTGCTGGGCCAGATGTGGCAGAAATCAAGAAATCAGGGATGACTCCAAGGTTTCAGGCCGAGTGACCGGAAGGATGGCGTTTCCCTGTTACGGAGACGCCCGAGCACTCTGCTGGGCTCCCAGGAGAGGACAGATGTGCAGCGGCCTTTCCCGGGGCCACGTGGGGCCTGTGCAAAGCCCTTTCCTCAATGTGGTCGCCTTGCTTTCTGAAATTCTCCCCAGTTCCCATCGGGATTCTTCCCCA
Organism: Neophocaena asiaeorientalis asiaeorientalis; assembly: GCF_003031525.2. Lineage (NCBI taxonomy): Eukaryota > Metazoa > Chordata > Mammalia > Artiodactyla > Phocoenidae > Neophocaena > Neophocaena asiaeorientalis. The sequence goes on along the minus strand of NW_020173687.1, from coordinate 10,978,357 downwards.
GCTCCCCCATTCCATCCCTGGCCCTGAGTTTCTTGTAAATTGTGTAGAGGCCCCCAGGTCCCCTCTCCCCCTCGATCCGTGAAGAGCAGAAAACACTTCTGTGAGCGCTCATCATGTGCCTGGCAGGATCCTAGCCTTTACATTTGTGAATTCATTTGATCATCACAACAATTCAAAGAGGTGGGGGCTGTTATTACATCTACTTCATGGATGAGGAAACTGAGACCCAGAGAGATTAAGTCACTTAAGTCTGGGATCACACAGCTAACAAGTGGCAGAGGCAGGATTTGAGCCCAGGCAGCTGACCCCAGGGCTCATGCTCTTAACTACTATACTGTCTCATGAGGCGCTCACCATTGACCATGAAGAGCCAAACTGGGCTTGAAGGACTGGGGTGGGGGAGAGGGCTTCAGCCACCCCTCCCACATAGCAGGGACAGTTGTCATTTTCTGAGCGTCTGCCCCATGCTCCCTCTCTTCTTCGCATCAACTGAAGAGGCGGACAGTATGATGACTGTGCCCATTCTATAGATGAGGAAACTGAGGCTCAGCATGGAGAGGAAGTGCCATGTCCAAAGTCACACAGCCAAGGCATGAGAACTCGGGGCTCTGGGCCTCCAGACCCCATTCTATCCCCTCCTCCGCACTGCCTGTGCTTGTCACCTGCTTCTTGCCCTGGTAGTGAGGGGAGTATTTAGGGGTGTGGTGGCCATGTTGAATTTCCTTCTGACTGGCTGGCAGAGGATGAGGAAGCAGGCTGAGGATGCGGAGAGGTAATTCAGGGACAGTGCAGCTCTTTGGGCCTGTGGATTCTGTCTGATACAACCAACATTTCTGAGGCCAGCGCTGGGCCAGGCTCAGGGGATACTGAGGCAGGACCATGGCGCTGAGCATGAGAGAGGTCAAGGTCCTATGCCTCTGATGGCATAAATGGTGGGGTTGTCACAGGAGTTCAGATCAAGAGCAGCTCAGGGGAGCAGGTGCTTGTGAACCTTTTGCCTTGGGCAGCCTGTTTACCTCTCCAGACCTCAGTTTCCAACTCTGTGAAATGGGTTGATAATGCCTGCATCAGAAGGCTGTTGTCAGGACTCATGTTGGGCACCAAGGGGCCTTGCTCCAACTCTAACCAACTGCCACTCTCTTTTAGGACAGGAAGAGCACAGGACCCAGAATATCAGAGATATTCTGGGAGACACTGAACCTGCTGTACATATGGAAAAAAAGAAAATGAAATGTTTTGGACACTTGCTTTACCTGTGAGGTGAATGCTTTCCATCTACTTTACACATACATAGAAGCCCTCCACCCCCTGGTGAGGTGAGTACTAAGATCATCTTCCCTGAACAGGTAAGAAAACTGACACCCAGTTATGTTACGAGACTGAACCAGGATCACAGAGCTGGGAAGGGATGAAGCAGGGATTCAGACATGACTCACTCTGCCCCCTTAGCTTTACATTGTCCATCGCAAGGCTGAAATCATAACAGCTTAGATTTTTCTTGAGCACTTATTATGTGCCATGCACTATTCCAAGCATTTTACAAGTATTAAACAATATTAATCTTGACCTCTGATGGATGAGACAGGTACTGCTTTCTTCCCATTTTACACACGAAGAAAGAGCTTCAGTAATTTACACAAGGTCACAGAGCTAGTGATTTGTAAAGCCCGGATTCAAGCTCAGACAGTCTGGCTCCACAGTCCTTGGTCTTACACTGCAAGGCTCCACTTGAGAGGGTTAGCACAGTGCCTGGCACAAAGTAAGTGCTTAATAAATTGTTAAACCTTTGAAAAGGCTATAGCGATAAGCAGGGCTTTCCTATTCTAGACCACACTGAGATCTTGCTTGAGAATTCACTGTTCCCTTATTTCCACCCCTCCCTGTTGGTCCCGCTCACCAGAGGAGAAACTGCCCGTGGGCCATTTTCCCCGTCTCTCCCTCCCTCTGGGAAAATTCTGTGCGGCATCCATGGGGTCATGGGGCTGCTGGCCACAGGGCTGGCTAGAACCCGAGTTTGGCCAGGTTATCATGTTTCGTGGTCAGCCACCTTCGCCCCTGACCAGAGCAGTCTTTCCAAAACAGAACATTCAGTCACCACCCGTCCCTGTGCTCAGCTGTCCTTGTGCCCCTGGCCTCACTTCCTGCCCACCCTTCGGGGTTTTTTTCCCAGTATCCTTGTCTCTTACTGACATCTCATGAAGATGACCAGAGCAGACAAGAGAGAGTCAGAGAAAGAGAAGCTGAGAGGCCTAGAGAGACAGTGAGAGAATCAGAGAGACTGTCAGGTACCGACAGATAAAGACAGAGACAGATCATGAGAGAGACAGAGGAGGTACGGACAGAGATGAAGAGACAAAGACAGAGAGAGAGAGAGAGAGAAGGAGACAAAGAGAGATGGAGAGACAGAGGGAGCCCCACAGATACCCTCTGCCTTCCTGCGTCCACAGCCTTAGGTCTCCTTCCAATGGATCTTGACCTTCTCCCAAGGCTACCACATCTCTCGCCACACCCCACTGCCTCCTAAGCCCAGCAGGTCACCGGAGACTCCCAACCGGCCCCTCCCCCACCCCGTGCACAATCCCTACCTAATTCCGGCTCACCCCCTTCCTCCAGGAAGCCCTCCCGGCTCCCTCTACGTACCCCAGCTTCATTTACCTCACTATGCTGTTGCTGTCCATTTATTGGTGTGTCTCCTCCACTGGAATGTCAGCTCCTTGCGGGCAGGAACTCGGTCTATCTTGCTCATCCCACACCCCTGCACTCAGCACAGTGTCTGACACAGTAGGTGCTCAATGTATATTGGCCAAAAAAAGTACTAAACCAGCTGCTTTTGCTTCACCTTGGAGAAGCCTTCCCTGGTGGTGCTTATCGCTATTTCATTGTGTGATTTTTTGATTCAGGGTCTGTGTCCCATCTGGCCCCAGGAAGGCAGAGTCTGGGTTTGTTATGTTCACCTTTGTTTCTCCAGTGCCTGGAACAGAGTAGGTGCTCAAATATTGGTGGAATGAATGAATATGCAAATGGTTTAATCACTAGCTACCTGGAAGTTTTGAATCTTATGTTTTAGTCCATTTGAATCCAGCTCAACATCTCCCCATTACCGTTCAGATCAAACCCTGAGTCCTTCCTAAGGCCTGCGAGCCACCAGCCACCATCTATCTCCAGCCTTGCTTCTGTCCTTCCCACTCTCCCCTCCCACTGGCACCCGTGTCACCATTCCCCAGGGCACCATACGTGGTAGACATTCTCAGCTACCCCGTCCACACCCCACCATACGCCATGCCGGCAGAGTTGTTTTGTTTTTTCTGTGAGCGAGACTGCTTAGAAAATGGAGCACATTTGTACAAACAACCTCAATGTCACCAATAGACCTTGGTCACTGTGGGACAGTCTCCAAGGTTCGGCCAGCCAGCTTCCCAGGGCCTTTTCCTGAGACAGGGTTTGAGTCCTAGCCTCAAAAGGGCTGCCTGGGTGGGAAGGGGTGCCCTGGGGGCCCCGTGGGGATCCTGAGGAGGGGAGCTGACTGAGCAGAGCCCCTCCCATCCTTAGGGCTCAGACCAAGCCCCACCTCCTCCAGAAATCTCCCTTGGCCACCTTCCTTGCCTCCATGGACCCCCGCTCTCACCCTGATTGCAGCTCATGTCTGCTGATCACTCTGCTGAAATTCCCTATTGGACTGTTTCCTCCATTGGACTGTGTTCCAAGTGGTTAAAGCCAAGTCTTTTATATCTTGGTGTCCCCAGAGCCCAGGTCCGGCATGTGGGAGGCATCAGCGAACACGAGCTGAATGAACACAATGACTATTGAACAAGCACTTCCTGCCTTGGTTCATATTTACTTCCGTCTCTATCACTAGGATGGGAGCCCAAGACCTCGTGTCCTTTATCTTTGCTCTCCAGGGTCTAACACTGCTTGACACCTAAGAGGCAGCATAGAACATATGTGGAAAAAATGAGTGAACGAGCCCTTCCTATACCATCCATCATATCTGTCGCTCCCACTGTACAAGTACCAAGTCTTAGTTGTCTCTGAGTCTAGCACAGGGCTTGGCACCAAGGGGATACTTGGTATGTATATGTTGGATAGATGGATGGTTGTATGGATGGATGGATGGACGGATGAATGATGTTTGAATTCATGGGTCAATGGAGAAGTCAATGGAAGGTTGGATAGAGTGGATAGGGCAGGTGGATAGAAGTGTGGGTGGATGGATTTGTGGGTGAGAGGATGGATGGGTGGGTAATGCTTGAATTTATGGATCAGTGGAGGAATAAATGGAAGGTTGGATAGAGTGAATAGGCCAGGTGGATGGAAGTGTGTGTGGGTGGACTGTTGACAGATCGGTAAATGGATAGATGGAAGGCCCTACAGTTAAGTACTACAGTCCAGGCTGAGAATGTGGGAAATATTGCTTTTCATCCCCCACCTCGCAAAGCCACCATTTTAGAAGAACTAAATGAGGTCAAAGAATGAGTCAGCTAGAGTTTTCATGGGAGGGACATGTAGGAGGAAAAAGTGTGAGAAGGAATGGCCTCTGAGCCTCTGTAATTCTCAAGCAAAACCCTGTAAGTTGGCTGTGCTTTCTTGCGGTGTTGACGTGGTATTTATTGAGGGCTTACCATATATAGCGCCCTGGGTTTCATCTGGAAGTAGCAAGAAGTTTTCGATGTGGACCCTGACCCCAGGGTGCTCAGAGTGTGGGCAGAGAGTCAGACACAAGGTGCTACATCTTCGATGGGTCTTCTTCTTGCAAGGGAGTTGTAATCCAAAGAGCAAAGGGTTTGGAGATAAACAGTGGGTTTGTATCCCGATTCCTTCTCTGTGTGACCTCAAGCAAGCTGCTTGACCTCTCCGAACCCAGATTTGCTCATCCTGCTTTGTAGGGCTTTTGTGAGCCCGTGCTTATGAAAGTGCAGAGCCCAGGCCTGGGTTACAGTACGTGATTGATAAACACTGAGGTGGGCCTCAGCGTGGGACACTTTTCCTTGCCTTCCTTTCAACGCAATGCAGCCCTCCCGCGGTGAGGGCCATAAACCAGTGAAGGGCTCAAGTTGAGGGATCCAGTATTCCTGGATTCAAATTCTGCCTTCCCCACACCCCACCACTTCTTGGTTTCGGACAAGCCCCTTGCCCTCTCTGAACCTCAATTCCCACAGCTACCTCCAAGACCTCCTTGCTGTTTCCCAAACACAGGTGTCACGCCCGCACCCAAGCTGCAAGAGAGGCTAAGAAAGTGAGTTTTCTCGTGTCTGCCTTGGGGAGGCGTGGGCTCCCAAGGTCGATGCTGTCCACACAGATCTGCCCTGAGACAGTGCAGGGTAGAGAGGGGGTCTGGAAGGACAAGCAGAAGATGTCAGCTCCTCAGTCCATCTTTTTTTTTTTTTTTTTTTTTTTTTTTGCGGTATGTTGTCCTCTCACTGTTGTGGCCTCTCCCGTTGCGGAGCACAGGCTCCGGACGCGCAGGCTCAGCGGCCATGGCTCACGGGCCCAGCCACTCTGCAGCATGTGGGATCTTCCCAGACCGGGACACGAACCCGTGTCCTCTGCATCGGCAGGCGGACTCTCAGCCACTGCGCCACCAGGGAAGCCCCTCGATCCATCTTTAAGAGGAGCTCCATCCCATGCTGTTTACATATGACTTTACATATTTATTCATTTATTACCTAGTCTATTCTCCCAACACTGATATTGTCAGTTCTGTGAGGGGAGGCTTTTTATCTTGATCACTTCTGTGTCCTCAGGGACAAAAGTTCAGCCAGACACACAGTTTGTGTTAAATAAATGTGTTGAATAAATGGACGGATAGATGATTGGATGGATGATGGATGAATGGATAGATAACTAGCCAGGCACAACAGAAGGCATTAAAGAGCTTAAACACACACACACACACACACACACGCACACGCACACGCACACACACACACACACACGTGCCTAAGCCCTGCTCCAAAAATAAAAACTAACACTTAACATGTGCTTGCTGTGTACCAAGCCCCATGCTCAGCCTGTGACATAGAACATTTCACTGAATCCTCATGGCCACCCTCTGAGGGAGTAGCTAACACTACCCTTTTTTCAGAGGACAAACCTGAGGCTCAGAGAGGTAAAGTCACTGACCCCAGGTCACACAGCCAGCAAGTGGGGCAGCCAAGATTCAAGTTAAGATGTGTTTGATTCCACAACCAAGCTTGACCTGACCGGGCCAGCAGGGGCACATGGGGATCTGGGGGTTTTTAATTCCCAGGTGATTCTGATGTACGATCAGGCCAAGGACCCCTAGGCCAGAGCAGCAAGGTCTAGGGAGAGCGTGCCGGCTTTGGGGCCAGCTGATCTGCCTCCTGTTCTGCCTCTCAGCTTGTTTCCTCATCTCTGATGTGGAGCTGATGGCAGCACCTACCTCGGGGGGTTTCAGGTGGATGGAATGAGCGAAGCAGAGTGCCCACGGGGTAGGAAGCACTGGGGAGATACCGTGCGGGTGGTGCCGTATCAGCAGTCACAGCTGCGTCATCACTGCCCTGGGGGCCGGCGGCCATCCTGCCCCTTCTCCCAGCTCCCCTGGGTGCAGACACATTCCAACCTCCTAGTCTAGAGCCTGAGATAAGATGAAGAAGACCTCTCAGGGGCATTCGGGAGGCTACAGTATATGAAAGTGCAGAGCAGGGCTGCTGTAGCGACTCTATGCCCAGAGACACATCCTGCAGAAACACACGTGTCCACGGGCATGTGACCCCACCGACCACTACTGTGCAGTTCATGGCAGCAAAAGCCAGGAAACAAGCTCGATGATGGTAACAGCTGATGCGTGTTGAGAGCAGGGTTTCTCATTCAGAACCATTGACATTTGGGGCTGGGTATTCTTTGCAGAGGGAGTCTGTCCTGTGCATTGTAGAACGATAGCAGCATCCCTGGCCTCTACCCACTAGATAGCAGTAGCTTCTTCCCTCCCCCAGTTGTAAAGGTCTCCAGACATTGCCAGATGTCCCCCGGGGGGACAAAATCACTGCTGAGAACCTCTGTGCAGAGCTCGCTCCGTGCAGATCCCTCTGCTGCTTGTGCTTTGCGGGAGCTGCTTCCTCTTAGCCCTCATCACGTCCAGAGGCGGATACTGTTCTTCCTTCCCCTGCCCAGATGCAGAAACGGGGAGGCTGGTGGTTTGTCCAAGGTCACGGAGCTTACATTTCAGCACAGCTATGACTTGAACCTGTGATAAGTCCCAGGTCCCTCTTCTTCTAGTTGCATTTTGTGGGTTCCTTGGATTTCTCTCCATTCATAATCATGTTGTCTGTGACTAGAGATCATTTCATTTCTTCTTTCCCCATCTGGCTGCCTTGGCACATTCGAAGAAAGAGCTTGTGTGGCATGAATTATAGCTCAAGTAGACTCTATAATCTGCACAGGGATTCTTTCTTTTGGGAAATTAAGTTTGCTCAATTATCAACATTTGGAAAATACAGAATAAAAAGAAAAAAGGACATTTCTTATCCCCACAAAGGCTAACTTTCTAGCAGTTTTGTCCTTCGAGTAGCTTTCTCTGTTTTGAAATTTTGTTACACAGTTGTAATGACACTGGACACACAATTTCAAATCTTGCTTTCCCAAACTGTACAATGTTTCTTTCATGTTATTACAAAGTCCTCCCGGACATTATTTTAATTGTTGCTGTTGTGGCAGACCCCCCTGCTTCTCTCCAATTCTCTGACCGCTCCCTCTTTTTTAGTAATAGAAATCCTAAATTTTAGCTGGGCATGTGACCACCCAGAAAAAAACTACATTCCCCAGCCTCTCTTGCAGCTAGGTGTGTCCATGTGACAAGCTCTGGCCAATGGGATATAACTTCCGAGTAGTGCCCTTAGCGAGAGTCTGCCTGCTCTTTTTTCCCATCTTCCTTGCTGGCTCGAATGCAGATATGAAGCCAGAACTGAGTGGTTATCTTGGGCCATGGTGGAACCACAAGAGAAAAGGAACGCATGTCCCTGATGAATGTATAAAGCCACCCTACTCTTCCTGGACTAACGCCTCCACGCTTCTTTTATGTAAGAGAGAAACAAGTTTCTCTTTCATGTAAGCCCCTGTTATTTTGGGTTTTTCGGCCACTCAAAGAGGTACCTAATCCTGAGTATTACACTGATCTTTTGCCGGAGGGATCGTCTCTAACCTTCTTTTAGGAATCCTCGCCTAATTAACTGAACCATTCCCTGGTCATTGGGCATTTAGGTAGTTTCTGACTCCTCACCACTCTAAGTAATTAGATTGTGAACATCTTTGTGCATTTTCACTATTTGTGCTTATTTCCTTAGTATAGAATTACAGAAGAGGGATTTGGTGGCGGTCAAAGAACATGAATATTCTTAATACCTGTCATCCCAGGTGGGCCATGGGTTAGGACTGGGGGCTATACAGCCAGGAACGAGGTCCAGGTCTTCTGGGAGGGCTGTCCCAGTGAGCCTGCTTGCTCTCCCAGGACCCCTCCCACTGCATCCCCCAGAGCCAGGTCCATTCTCCTCCGCAACTCTTGTCCTGCCCTTCTCTTCTACTTACATCTCTCTAGCAGGCATGTCTGGCTGGTGGAGTCCAAGTCCCATGCCTGCACCAAGCTGCCAGGGAGGCTAGGAATGCGAGTTTTCTGGCATCTCTGTTGGGGAGTGGTGGCTACTCGGGTAGGAGCTTCCCTGAAGGAAGGAGGAAGGTGTGGGGCAGCCAGAAAGTAGGGCAGAGCTTAGTTCCACAAGCAAAGCCCCAGCTGGGCCTGTGGGAGGGATGCAGAAAGGTTCCTGGCATCACTTTTTAATTTCTTCTCCACTTATGATGAAGGAACCTCAGGCAGAAAAAAAAGAGGACAAGGATATTGTTCCTGTGTGTGTCAGCCTTGCAGTTTACCCAGCTCTGCAAGGGCTGAGTTAGAGCTGGGAACCCGCGTGTGTCAGAACACAAGCCCAGTTCGTACTCCGCCACCCGAGGCCAGCAAGTCAACCTGGATGTTATCCAGGTGGAGGTGCATCTGCGTGACCACTGACCACGTCCCTTAAGAGGAGGGTCCGTTTGTCTTACCCACTGTAGTACTCCCAGCACCCAGACAGGCCCTGGCACACGGCAGGTGCTCAATAGATAAATCTGGAATGAATGAATGAATGAAAACGGCAGTCAGTTCTCAGCCTTGGAAGGAAGCTTGGAATCCTGGAATTAACATTTATTGATTCAACCAATATTGAATGCCTGTAATGTTCCAGGCCCTGTTTTAGGTGCTGGGGATACTGTAGGAAAGATAACAAACCATGCTCCTGCCCTCATAGTCAGGGGGATAGACAGTAAATAAGAAAAACCCCCAAGATTAACATAACATAACATAATATGATATGATATGATATCAGCTAAGTGTTTTAGGAAGAAATGTAAAACTGGACAAGTGACTTAGAGATGCTAATTTAGAAAAATGGTTGAGGAAGTCCTGTCTGAGAATGGGCCATTTGAGCAGAGACCTGAAGTAGGTAAGCCAAGTAAATATCCAAGAGAAGCATATTCCAGGCAGAGGAAATAGCCAGTGCAAAGGCCCTGAGGTAGGAATGAGCTTGGTGTGTGCTATTTGCAACAAGGCAGCCAGGGAGGCAAGGATTATACCAAGTTTCCCAGCTTCAGCAACTCTACAGAACATTTAACTGGCACTGTTTCATGAAACAGTGGGATGGGGGTGGGATGAGTTCTTCACTCTTAAGCTTCTCTGGAAAAACTTGATATCAAGGACAGACAGTAAATCTTGACTTGTCCCAAAAAACAATGGGCCTGTGAAACCCAATGAAGTGTCAGGCTGAAAGTAAACGGCCAAAGGGCTGGGGCACAGGTAGCTCATATGGAATTTGTCAACAGATCCATGTTTGAAAAAGAATTTCCCAGTTAGGGGCAGAAGCTTCTGGGCAGAAGCTTCTGGCCAGAATCAAAAAGATGTTTATTGTGATACCTCCATGCAGACATGAAAAATGGAGATTTGCTGCCTAGCTAGAGATGTGGAAAGATGTACCCAATATGTTAAGTGAAAAAAAATAGGTCACAGGATAGTATACTATAATGTATAATCCCTTTAGAGAATTCACCCATTCATTCATTCATTTAGAAAATATTCCATACAGGCCTACTGTGTGTTGGCACCTGCTGGCTGTGGGGGACAGAGGCATGACACTCCTTGCCTCCTGGAACTTTCTGCACAGTGGAGAAGGCAGATAATTATCAGATTATCTGATCATCAAATACAAATGCATTGTCACAAGCTTTGATCAGCGCTAAGAAGAAAAGCTACCTGGGACTGCAAGAATGTTACAGACATCAGGTGATGGAAAGAGCCTGGGAGGATGTACTCCAAAATTTTAAAGGTGGAGTAAGATTTCAGGTGATTCCACTTTTCTTATCTTCCCCTTTCTTTTGTTGTCTGTGTGTTCTAATTATTTTTTTAACAATGTCATACTTTATAATTAAGTGAATCAAAAAACACAAACAAAACCAAAATGAGGAGAGGGATTGGAAGTCATGTGCTCAAAGATGATTTAACCCCAGGAAAGGAAGGAAGGACATGTGAGAATCTGCTAACTGTGTTGGCTTCCGGGAAGGGGAGCCAGAGGCTGGGGTGGGAGAGAGCCTCGCAGCTCACTGGATGCCCTTTAAACTGTTTGAGTTTGTGCGTATGAAAAAGAACAATAGTAATAAAATAGGCGAAGATATTTTTAAAGAAAACTTCAAATCAGGTTTTATTTTCATGAAAAACAAAAAAGCAGGCACGAGTAGGATCTCAGGACAAATATGTTAACTGAGCCAAATTTCCACGAAAATCTTTGAGTGTTTCTCTCTGGGGGACCTTCTTGTTTTCTTCTCTGTACTTTTCTGTATCTCCTATATTTAAAATTAGAAGAATAAAAAAGACAGGAAAAAAGACTACTGTGCTTTGGAAGCATTGTTTTGCTTACTTCTCACAATGAGCCTCCAATGTGCGTATGTTTATTATCCCCATTTGACAGATGAGGAAACTGAGGCTCAGCCAGGGAAGCCACTGGCCAGAGGCCATACAGCTGGATTTAACCTAGGTTTGTCTAACCCTAAAGTCTGTTTTAAACCAGGATGCTCAGGTGCCCTTCAAGATGTCCTTCAAGGAAATCGCATTGCTTTGAACATCAGAGGGGGAGAAAACCAAACAAACCAAACAAGAAATATGACATTTTTTTAACCACTTATTCAGGCTCTGATGGGGCCTGAGACCAACTGGGCTTGGGCAGGTTTTCTCGGCAGGGGCACTGTTTGTATTTTGGGTGGGGTGTTCCTTCATCGTGCCTGGCCATCCCCCACCCCCACCCCATGCACGTCTCTACCCTCTAAACACCAGCTGTGTCCCCAACCAGGTGTCACCTAGACCCCTGCACCTCTCCGAGGCTTCCCCTGTTGAGGACTGCTGGGTGCGACCCTGTGGTGACGCTGAGTTCCCACAGTGGCCAGGCACCTCTCCCACACTGCAAGCCCCCTGTTAGAGTTGATCCTCCCTGCAGACCTGAGAGGCAGGTGCCTCAGAGGTGAGGCTCAGAGAGGCTGGGTGACTTGCCCAAGGTCACACAGTCAGGATTCGTCAGCCCCAGGTCTTGTCCCCACGCTGTACCATCTCCCTCTGGGGACCAGGCAGGGCCAGGAGCTGTCTCTTATGGCCCTGGGGTCGGGATGAAGGGGAGAGAGAGGCGAGTGATGTGTAACCCCAGGTTCACAGGCCAAGTGGCCACCAAGCGCCAGCGTCCACTCTGCAGCCAGCTGAGGCCAGGCGGGGAGAACTGAAGCCCCAGCTGCAGGGCTGGGAGGGCGATGGGGCCCGGGAAACCGCGCACGCCCTCCGCCTGCCCGGCAGCGGCCGCTGGCCGCCCGCCAGGCCCCCGCCTGACGTCAGGGTCTGACCAGGGACATAATGTGCTGGCGTCGGGACAAGGGCTGGCTGCAGGGAGACGGGGCCTGGAGGCGGGGCGGTCAGAGGGAGAAAGGCGAGGGGGGAGAGAACAGGAAAGAGAGACAAACAGACAGAGAGACAGAGAGTTCGAGAGGCAGAGACTCAGAGAGGTAAAGAAGAGAAATACAGAACCAGAAAGAGGGAAACCCGAGGGAGGGAGGGAGAGAGACCCAAAGCGCGAAAAGGGGAAATTGAGGTGGAAAATGAGAGACACGGAGATACAGGAAAACACCAATAGAAAGTTGTTCAGAGAAAGCCAGGGCCCCGGGGCGGGGGTAGGGTTGGGTGGAGAGACCAACAGACAGACAGAAGAGAACAGAGGAGGAGGTGCAGAGGCGATGGCCCGGGGCATGGGGTTAAGTGCAAGCTGGGGAGACCCCAGACCTGGGCTGGGCTGTGGCTCTGCCCCCGTGGGCTGGTGACTCAGCGCTCCAGGCCTCTGATTCCCTACCTGAGCAATGGGACTTGTAGTCACAGGCCTTGCTCATTTGGGGAGGGGGCAGAGCACCCCCTTCATGATAGGGGTGGTGGGAGTACAGGAAGTACTCTGGCAGAGTTCTGCAGGTCATAAGTGCTCAATAAATAGGAGGTGACAATAAGAGAGGGGTGGGTAGGGAAGGACAGATAGAAACGGGGTGCACAGAGCAAACCGGAGGTGAGAGCTGACCCTGTGAAAACAGCCCTCATTCCACAGCGCCCCTTTTCCTCCTGCTGCCGAGTGCCCCCCTTCCCACCCACTGCATGACTCGGACACAAGGCCACTGGCAGAGACCTTGGCCCGGCCTTGCCTGTCTCGAGGCCCAACCCCCTGTTTATGGGCTCAATAAGGCCATGATCCCAGGGCCATAGCGTCACCAAAGCCAAACAAGGCCAGGCCCCGCTCACCGCTGGCCTTCCAGCCTTGTCACCCCTTATCCAGCTTAATTATTAAATGGCCCAGCAGGGCTGAGGGTCTGAGCCAGCTGCCCTCCCGGGTGTGGGCATTTGTGACTATGTGCCCCTAATTAATGCAGGGGCACACACTCTAGAGACCCCAGGTTGTGCTCGCAAAGTGCCCTTTCTCTCACTCCCACTTTTCCCAGGAGCCTCCGTCATCCTCATCTTCATCCTCAGATTTCCCACTTATTAAGCAGTTACTGTGCACGGGGCATAGCACTGGAAGTCCCAAGAGAGTGAGCGCTATTATTGTTCCATTTTACAGATGAAGAAACAGAGGCTCAGAGAGCCAGAGTCACGTGCCCAGTGCCACCTGCTAACTTGTTAAGTGGCAGAGCCAAGATTCCAACCCAGCCACCCTCTTGACCAGATAACAGCTCCCATTTCCTGAGCAGCTGCTGAGTGCCAGGCTCTGTGCCAGATGCTTTACCCACATCATCTCTTTCAACCCCCAGGATGATCCTCTGAGGCAGCCGTTCTCAGCCCAGAATGATTTTGTCCCTCAGGAGATTTTAGGCTACATCTGGGGACGTTTGGGGTTGTCACAACTGGGAAAATGCTACTGGCATCTAACGGGTGGAGGCCAGTGATGCTGCTGCATATCCCACAGTGCACAGGGCAGCCCCCTGTGCAGAGAATTATCCGGCCCCAAATATCAATAGCACAGTGGCTGAGAACCCTGCTATGAGGTGAGGTCTGTTATGATCTCCATTTTGCAGATGTGGAAGCCTGGGCACAGAGAGAGAACACCACTGCCTGAGCGCCCACTCCATGACCCTGCTCTTCCCCATGAGACCCCCCTGCCACTCCTGATGGCTCCTGCCCTTAGGAGACCCCTGCCTCTATTCCAGGACCTTCAAAGTCCTTGCTTGCCTAGTCTAAATGATGCCTTCACACTTTTTTACATGTGAAGACAGTATCACTGACTGAAGTAATAGATCAAGCCAAAAAGTCACCTGGATGGTCAGAATGCCTTTAAGCGAATTTATATTTTATTCACAGCAGCATTGAGGGCCTTTGGAAGTTAGCCACTCAGGGATTCATGGAGCAAGGATTTTCTGAGCACCTGCTAGGTGCCAGGCCCTGTCCTTGGTGCAGAAGATACGGCCGAGAACCAGACAGACCAGCCCTACTAGGTCTTTAAGAGATAATAGTCTAGTGGGGACAGTGGGTAATCAACAAGAAAACAAATAAACAGTCAAGAAAATTTCAGACTGTGTTCAGACTGAGGGGAGAGGGAAGGGCTGTTACAGGGAGGGTGTTGTCCAAAGGGGCCTTTCTGAGGAGGTGAGACCTGAAGGATGACAAGGAACTAGCCTTGGGCAGAGGCAGGGTGAAAGGTTCTAGGCAGAGGGAATTGCAGCGTGCAGAGGCCCTGAGGCAGGAGCACGCATGGAGTGTTGAGGCACAGCAAGGAGGCCTGTGGCTAGAGAGGAGAAGTAACAAGCACACAGATGTGCAGGACTTTGTGGCCACTGTAAGGGCTTTGAATGTGCTCTGAGGGAGCTGGGGACCATGGGACAATTTTAAGCAGATGAGGCACAGGACCTGACTTAGGTTCTAATAAGATCCCTTTGGATGAATAATGCCCCCCTTCCAAAGATGTCCACATCTTAATCCCCCAACCTTTGAATGTTACTTTTTTTTTTTTTTTGCAGTACGCAGGCCTCTCACTGTTGTGGCCTCTCCCGTTGCGGAGCACAGGCTCCGGATGCACAGGCTCAGCAGCCATGGCTCACGGGCCCATACGCTCCGCGGCATGTAGGATCTTCCCAGACCGGGGCACGAACCTGCGTCCCCTGCATCGGCAGGCGGACTCTCAACCGCTGCGCCACCAGGGAAGCCCTGAATGTTACTTTTTATGGCAAAAGGAACTTTGCAGTTATGATTTAGTTAAGGATCTTGAGTTGGGAAGATTATCCTGGATTATCTGAGTGGGCTCAATGTAATCACAGGAGTCATAAGATGGAGGCAGAAGGAGGTTTGACCACAGAAGAGGAGAAGGCAGAGACAATGACAGAAACAGACTGAAAGTATGCACTTTGAAGATGGAGGAGGGGACCACAAGCTAAGGAATGCAAGTAACCACTAGAAGTTGAAAAAGGCAAAGAAACAGCTTCTCCCTGGGAGCCTCCAGCAGGAACCAGCCCTGCCAACACCTTGACTTTAGCCTAGAGACTGACTTCAGACTTCTGACCTCCAGAACTGTAAGTAAATGAATGCATGTCATTTTAAGCCACTAAGTTTGTGGTAATTTGCCACAGCAGCCATGGGAAACTAATGCAGATGCTGTGGGGAAGACAGACTACAGGAGAGTAAGGTGGGAGCAGGGAGACCAGGGAGGGGGCTACTGCAGTAGTCCAGGCAGGAAATGAGGGTGGGCCGAGAGAAGTGGATGGATTCAAGAGAACTTTAGGAGACTAAACAGGCAGCCTTGCTGATGGACTGGATGCTTGTGGGGAGGGGGTGGGGAGGGGGCCAGTGTCTCTGCTCAACCAGTCATCCCTGGGCTGGTGCCTGGGACACAGAGTTGGCCACTACACGGTTCCTGCTCTGAGGAAGAATTCAGCTGGGGGAGGCCCAGGAATAGTTACAGGGTAATGGGAGAGACCAGGCTCAGCTGCCCTAGAACCTCGCATCTCACGCCATTCAGGTCTCTGCCCCAGTGTCACCTCCTCCGGAAGGCCTCCCTGACTATCCTGTCTCAGAGAGCCCCTCCCACCATCTCTTTCTCCCCCTCTTTAGTTTGCTTCATGTGTCTTATTGTCTTGCTACATGTTTGTCTCTTTCTTTGCTGTCTGGCTTCCTTCCCCACTCAATCATCAGCCCCACGAGGAGGACTTTGTCTAACTTGTTCACGGCCGAATCTCAGCACCTAGAAACAGTCTGGCCTGAGAGGTGCTCAGCACACATGTTGAATGAATGAGTGAGTCCATGTTTTCCAACGAGGACACTAGGAAAGCCAAAACAAGGGAAGTGAATTGCTCAGGGTCACACAGTTGCTAAGTGTGGGATCAGGATTTGAACCCAGAACTGATCCCAAAGTTTGCACTAAGTTGACCACTTCCTCCTAACACCAATGACACCAGCTGTGCTTCAGGAATTTCCACTTTGTGGGATGTAGCGCTCCATCCTTCTTGAGGTGTCACACACTCTAAAAATGGCACCTCAGGGAATCTGCAGGGCACCTGCCCTGCCCTGGGGCATTACTTATCGTGAAACTGAGGCTCAGAGAGACTGGAGTCTTCCTCGAGGTGCACAGCTTGCCAGCAGCAGGGCTGAGATTCAACCCCCACCAGACCCTACAAGCAGGGTCTTCTCTCACAGTTCCAACATGCTCTGGGCCCCTGAGAAATAAGAAAGGACCTCTTAGCCTAATGGCCTAAAAAGCAGAGAGGGTGTAAATCACTCTGCCCATCGCATTGTCCTGGGGAACGTGCAGCAGCACCTCAAGCTGGGAGCTGCTGAGAAAGAGGGTTGGGTGTTAGAACCTGGGGCCCAGGGGTCACATTCCAGCTCTGCCCCTCCCCTGCGGTGTGACCTCAGGCAAGTGTTCTCCCTTCTCTGGCCCAGGGCTCTTCCAGTAACTCCAACTAAAATTCTGGATGGAGTAGACAAAGCCCTATAGAGCACATGTTAAAATGAAAATATCTAGCATATATTCTAGCTGACATTTTTCATGAGACTGTACTGCTTAAGACATACAAATGTAGTCATGATAAAATATAATAAGCTTAACTCGAAAAAAATCAACATTAAAAAGGGGAGTTTATTTTTCTCTTGTGTGATGAAGTCCAGATGTAGGCAGTTCAGGGCTGGTTTGGAGATTCCACGAAGCCCTCGGTGTCCCAGGCTCTGGCTTGTTTGCCACTCTGCCATCCCTAGGGTGTGGCCCTCCTTCTCATGCTCCAACATAGAGGCCACAGCACCAGCCTTCTCCTCTGCCTTCCAGGTGGCAGGATGGAGAAGGAAAGATAATGAGTAAAGGGCAAGCAACAGTTAAATCTCTAGGAAAGATTCCAGAAACTGCCACACATACTCCCAGTTTCAACCAGAACTTGGTTGCATGGCCTCACCTAGCTGCAAGGGAAGCTGGGAAAAGCTGTCTTTATTCTGCACAGCTTTGAACTCTGCCAAAAGTGGATCAAATACTTGAAAATAAATGAAATCATTTCAGATAGTGATACATGCTGTGAAGGAACAAAACAGGGTGACCTGAGGAAGAATGTGTGTGGGGAAGGCCTCTGTGAGGTGACATGACTGGGACATAAGTTAGGAGACGGCCTGGCGCCGAGTATTCCAGGGAACAGAACGTGCTTGCCCTGAGGCAGGAACAGACCTGGTTGGTGGAGAAACAGAAAGGAGGCCAGCGTGGCTGGAGCTGGGATGGGGCAGCGGGCACAGCGGGGAGGGAGTGAGGTCACAGAGATCAGCCAGGCTAGATCCTGGGGCACACTGGGAAGCCCCGCGTGGAGTTTGGGATTTTTTCATAAGTGCAGTGGGGAGATACAGGAGGGTTGAGGCTGAGGAATGACCTGACCTGCTGTGACATCCCTTTGAGAGGACGCTGAGCTCGCTGGGCCTGAGAGGGTCTCCCAGACCCTTGGGAGAGCTTCATTTGTTCTTTCGCTCATTCACTCATTCAATGAATGGGCTGTAGTAGCAGAAATGACCCCCCCGGTCCTCACCCTCCAGAGAAGGACAGACAGACTGATCAAACACACAAGCAGAGCGATATAGCTCACAGGTGGCTGTGAGCGCCATAGGAGAAGATGAACAGGGCTACAAGAGGGCCTGAGATCACCTGGGAACCAGCAGAGGTTTCCCACGGGAGGTGATTTTGAGCTAACATTTGAGCCAGAAGGAAACGTGATCTTGGGGAGGCCTAGAGAAGAGGGAGACAACAGTCCAGGTGGAGGAAACAGCTTGTGTAAAGTCCTGGAGGCTCAGGAAGAGGACTGCATGTTCGAGAAACTCACCAGACTCTGACCTGGCAAGAGGGAGGAGCGTGAGAGGGGAGGTGAGCAGAGGTCAGATCTCAGAAAGCTGGGAGGAGGGGCTCGGCGTTTCCATGTTCCTGGCAGGGTGATCTGTTAAGAGCTTTGACCCCAAATCGCTGGGATGGGCCAGTGGTCAGATCCAAGACAAGCAGGGACCTAGCTCTCCTTGGAGGGTGTTTACAGGCTCCCTGATGACAGGGGCTGCTGGCTTCCTATGGCTTGCGAGTTACTGGGTACTATGTGCTGGTATGTTCTCTTGCTCCCAGCCCTGAGAGCGCCCTCTGACTCAGCCTCCTCCAGCCACCCACCTCCCATCACCGCCAAGGCCACCAGCCCTGCCCCCATCCCTCCCTGAGAAGGCTCCACAGAATTGCATGACCCTGGCCCCCCTGGAAGAGCATATGCAGCTCCAGTCAGACCTACCTTCTCACACAGGGAGAAACTGAGGCCCAACGAGGAAGAGAATCTTTCCCCAGTCTCACCTCAAGGTTGGAATAGAGCCAGGGCCTGCCCCCGGCTCTCTTGATGCCTGGCCCTAAATCTTCACACAATTTAATTAAAAAAGAAAAAGAAGAAGGAGGAGGAGGAAGAGAAGGGGGAGTGAGAGAGGGAGGGAAGGTGGAAGGAAGGAAGGAAAGGAGGAAGGACCTGAAAAAGAAATACTCACATCAAACTTCTAAGTGTGAGCCCTTCCCAGGGAAAGGAATTAGCATACCCTCACCGTGTGCCAGGCACCTTACCTACATCAACTCCATCAGTGGAATCCTCCCAGCTACACAGCAAGATGGATACAATTATAGCCTCTGAATGGTTTGGAAAACCGAGAGGCTATGCAACCTACCCACCATCACACAGCAGTTATCTGGAAGAGAGGAGATTTGAAGCCAGTTCTGGCTGCAGTCCCTTGCCCCACGGGACTCTCCTATTGCCAAGGCTGCCTCCAGCCCAGCCTCTCTGCTCCCCGGCTTGCAGAAGTTGCAGCCTCATCTCCCAAAACTAAACAGCAGAGGTTTTTCCCTGGCTGCCCACAAGCCTGCAGGTATGTTTCCTTTGGCCCATGTGGCATTTTAATAAAATTTCAGCCAATGTTCACAAATAAAGAGATTTTACCTAAAAACTCAGATTTCTCCCTCCCTTAAAACATTGAAAGATTGGACTGTGCTAGGCCCACATGCTTCCTGGCGACAACCAACTGGGAATGGGAGTGTTAGAAAGGAGTCCCCAGTGCCCCACACTCCCCACCTCTCCCTACTGCCTCCCTGGCCCTGAGGCCGAATGCCAGTTACCGTTTATCACAATACATACACTGTTGTTTTTCTGAGGCAGGGACATTTTCTCTGTACCCATATCACTCTTGAAAAGAAGGAAACAAATAATAATCCAAGAGGGATCAGGTTACATGAAAAATGGGAGAATGCATATTTCTTTGTGGAATTTTCTTAGTGTTTATTATGCAAACAAAGTGTGGCTAAGCTCCCACACCACTGCTTAGGTTTCATACCCAGTGACCCTAAGTAGGATTGTCAAATTTAGCATATAAAAATATAGGACGCCCAATTAAATTTGCACTTCAGATCAACAATAAATTTTTTTTAGTATAAGTATAACCCATGCAATATTTGGGACATACGTATACTAAAATATTTTCTTTACCTGAAATTCTAATTTAACTGGTTATCCTTTATTTTATCTGGCAACCCTGCCTAGAAGGGTTGAGAGCAGGTCTCTAAGGGGTTTGCATTTGAATCCAGCTTCCTCCTCTCCTGTCTGGGTGATTTAGGGCAAGTCAATTAAAATTCTCTGGACTTCAAATTGTTCAGGGATAATAATAGTATGACGACTCGATAATATCAACATATGTAAAGAGCTGAAGGCAAAGCCCAGCTCACTGTATACACTCAGTAATGTCAGCAGCTGGGATCCATGTCATTGACTGCCTACCCAACAGCCATCCCCCTTCTTCCTTGCTAACTGAACCCCAATTTGTGCCAGCCACACCATGCCCTGGGGAGAAGTGTGATTGGTCTAGCTAATCGTGGCACATTCATTCCGGTCTGCCGGTGATTGGTCCAAGGTGAGCATGTGACTGGCTTCTGACCAATGAGACACAACAGGAAGTTTGCTGGATGACTGCTCCGGTGAGACCTTTCTCCCGCTAAGGAGGATTGGCAATGCTGCCACTGCCTTACCTGCTTGCCTTGGATACAGACATGGGACAGGGGGATGCTTGACTTCAGTCACCATCCTGTGCCAATTAGGTGGCAAAAGCCAGCGTGCTGAGGTTGGCAAAGGGTAAGGTTAGAGGACTCCGTGCTAAACTTCCTTTTAAGTAAATGACAGAAGTTCTTACGGCTGAAGTCACTGCTAATTGGCTCTAAAGAGAGGCAGCTGGGCTTCCCTGGTGGCGCAGTGGTTGAGAGGCCGCCTGCCAATGCAGGGGACACGGGTTCGAGCCCTGGTCTGGGAAGATCCCACATGCCGCGGAGCAAGTAAGCACGTGCACCACAACTACTGAGCCTGCGCGTCTGGAGCCTGTGCTCCGCAACAAAAGAGGCCGCGACAGCGAGAGGCCCGCGCACCGCTATGAAGAGTGGCCCCCGCTTGCCGCAACTAGAGAAAGTCCTCGCACAGAAAGGAAGACCCAACACAGCAATAAATAAATAAATTTAAAAAATAGAGGCAGCTAAGAGCATGAACTCTGGAGTCAGCTATCTGGCGTCACATCCCAGTTATGTCCCTTACTAGCTCTGTGCCTCAGTTTCCCTATTTGGAGAATGGAGGGAAGATAGTATATCTTCGTGGGGTTGTAAAGAATAAATGAGTTAGTGTAAGTGAAGTGCTTATTAAAGTGCTGGCAAGTTATATTCAGCATATAACTGTTAGTCATTATGATTCTTCTGTTATAGGCATCCAAGCATTTCTAATTGATAGACATTCTGTTAAGTCCAAAATTCCCCAAATGCTGTGCAACTCTGAGAGTTGATAATACATTAAAGAATCCAAGCCCCCAACTATAAGCAAATGTTGTACCCTTTTGAGTACATCTCAAAAGTCTCCCAAGAATTATTATGTGTGTTTCTTCACACCTCATTCATCCTGCGAGGACCCAAGCAGATTGAATGGGCTTCTCTCCATCAGCTTCCACGGAGGCAAAGAGGGGTGTCAGCCACTCATAAAAATAAGTGATGGTCCTACCATCTGGGATTTGGGTATAAATTCCAGGGCCAAAATATGGTGGGCTGAACTTAATTATATTAGTTAAGAATGCCTTCAGCAGCAAATTTCAGAATAATCCACTAATCGTGGCTTAAACAGTAAAGGCATTTAATTATTGCAGAGGACAAGAAGTCTGGAGGTAGATAGTTTCAGGGTCAAGGCAGCATCTCAACAATGTCATCCAGGATTCAGCCACTCTAACCTTTCCACTCAGCCATCCTGTGTGTTGGCTTTTTGTCATTAGTCCTGAAACCTCATGGTCACAAGATAGGGCCACAGTCCCTAGCATCACATCCTTAATAGAGTTCAAGGGAGGAGAAAGTGTTGGGGGGAGAGGGGGAATCTCCTTTCTCTTTGAGCTCTTTTAATCTGGGAAGAAAATCTTTCCCACTGTCTCCTTGGAGGGATTCCCCTCACATTGAATTGGCCAGAACGGGTCATATGTCTGTTCCATACTGCAAAGGAGGCTGGGAAAGTGAGTTGTAGCCAAGAGGCATGGGATAATATGACTGATTTAGCCCAATCTTAATCCTTCCCCTGGGGCTGGACTTATCACCTCCTACTCCTTCACAAAATCAGGGTTCTGCTTTTGAAGACAAGAGAGTCTGCTGTTGGGTAGACAACAATGGTCTCCAGAGTGTAAACCTCAGCTTCTCCCAGAAATCTCACTAACACAGCAATAAAGGGACTAAAACGGGAAAGGGAACAAATGCACAGGACAGAGAACAGGCAATGAGAAGGGGTGGAGGACGCCTCCCAGGTTTTGGAAGCTGGAAGACAGTGTTTCGCCAGGGTTCCTCATCTGGGGTCCTAGTCCTGGCTCTGCCAGGAGGCAGCTGTGTGGCCTTGAAAAAGTCCCTTCTCCTCTCTGGGCCTCAGTTTCCTTGCAGTTTAGGGAAATCTTTTTGGCTAAGAACTTGCCTCAACATATCTCCCACCTGCACATGTAGAAAAGCAGGGTCCATGGGTCCTTTGCTCCACTAGGTAAAAGGATCCTAAAAACCTTTGGGTTATTTTAGGATTGCACCTGGATGACCTAAAGGGTGTGGATTTCAGGGGCCGAAGGAAACTCATCAGTCCTGGGAATGCAGGAAAACTTTCAGTATCCTCCTCTAAAGGAGACCCTTGGAACTGACCAATTGCAATGGATGATACTCAAAGGATATATGGGAAGGAAGAAGGCTGGCTTTAAGCACCTACACTTTATATCCATTTTCTTACTTTATTTTTTTATTCTCTGTGTGACCTTGGAAGAGTACTTAACCACTCTGTGCCTTAGTTTACCCGTTTATGAAATGGGACGTAGTTGAGGCTGCTAGTTGTCCCTCAGTATCCTCCCCTACTTTCATAGTAATGGACTCGTAGTTGAGCATGGGGCTGTCCCTATAAAGACTACATTTCCCAGCCTTCCTTGCAGTTAGATGTCACCACGTGACCAAGTTTTGACCAATGGGATGTGGTGTTAAGTTATCCGGACAACTTCCAGGTTTCCCCTCTCCATTTCCCACTGGCTGTAATGTGGATGTGGGGTTGAGCCATGTTGTACCATGAGGCCAGGGCAACACCGCAAGGAGGTGAGAACAAGTTAGCAGCCTTGGCATGACAATATGGAGCTGCCACATCCGCCCCAGCCTGATAAGTGTGTTGTGAAGACTCAATGCACTGACTGAGACACGTAAATCACTGAATACAGGGCTTGGAACAAAAGAAGCCCTCGTGTAAGTACTGGTGGGTCTAACGCACTGATTTTCAACCAGGGGCGATTTTGTACCCTAGAGGACATTTAGCAATGTGTGGAGACACTTTTGATGGTAATGACTGGGAATGGGGAACTGCGCCTGGCACATGGTGTGTGGAGGCCAGGGATGCTTCTAAACATCCTACAATGCACAGGACAGACCCCCGTTATAGAGAATTAAGTATCCATCCCCAAAGGTCAACAGTGCCGTGGTTGAGGAGACTTGGTCTCATGGAATGATGCCCACTACTTACCCAGTGCCCAGGGCAGGTGGGAGGCCCCCGGGTTCCAGGAAATGGGCAGGATTCTTTGATTTCCTCGTCTGAAAGGCATTTCTCTGCTCCACCACATGTTTATATCACTCACCTTCTCTGTCGGCACAGGCCCATTCATAGGCTGAGAGGATTTGCATCAAGAGGAAACTATAACCTCATCACGTTTCTGCAACTCACCCCTGCCATCTCCCACCCCTTGCGCGGCAGCAAGGGACATGTTCAAACAGCTCTACCTTCCTCCCCACCCGCCCTGTTGCCAGCCAAGCCAGTTTCCGGGTGGTGGCCGGAGGGCACGGTGCCATCCCCATGCAGCCCAGTTTTACCAGGTGGGGTAAGGAAGGGCAGGGTTTTTTGCTCCTGGAATGCCAGGCCCACACCATCAGGGCTGCCTGCCCAATAAGAGAGGGCTGAACGCTGATAAAGGCTTGTGGACTGCCGAGGAAACTGCTTCCTAGAGAAAAATCCAAATTTCTCCTCTCCAGTTTCCCAGGATGTGGTGAGCCCCAGCCTCCTGAGATGGCAGGGCAGGCTTCCAGAACCTTCCATCCTGGCCACACAAAAACCAAGAGACTGGAGCAAAAGCTAACCCCCTGAGGAACTCTGGGGATTCACTGAAAATTCAAGAGGAAGTGGTGCCCCCGCTGTCGTGTTCAGGGACATTTCTTTCGCGGCTATTCTATTGGTCAGCTGTCATTAGTCTACTTAAATACAGACTGCGCCCCCCTGTTCACTGTTCAATGGCTTCCAGTCATCAGTGCCTGCATCTCTTTGCTGAGGGCTCTCTCTGGCCACCAGAGCCTATTAAGGCCATGCAGGGCAGGCTGGACGTGCCCAAGAGTTTATTCCCTGGCAACAGCCCTCAACCAGTGACGTGGAAGGTGGTGGATAAAAACCCACTTCCTCACTCCTGGGTGGGAATACTTTGGAGGCATGTTCTACACTGGTCCCAGTGTTCCCCAGCAGAAGTGAGCCCCAACGGCCCACAGCTGTAACCTGCTCAAAAATATACCCTGTACTGGCTGCCTTTCCTTCCCTGTTTCATGTCCCCACTTTCTTACTTCCTGGGATCACCTTCCAAACAAATGACTTGAATTCTTGTCTCAGTGTCTGCTTCTGGTGGCACCCAGCCTGAGGCCTACACGTACTATGAGTCAGAGAGACAGATATTTGGGGATCAGAAGGGACATGGCTGCCCCCTCAGGGAACTCACAGTCAAAAGCCAGACACCACTCCCAAAGTCATGCAAAAGCAGAATTGCAAAAGGTGATGTGGGCTTAGACTGTGAAGAAATACAAAACCTTGTTAAAACCCTCTGACGGCTGCCCTCAGCTCCCAGGTCAAAATCCAGAGTCCTTATTGTAGCCCCAAGGCTCTGCACGACCTGCCACTACCCTACCTCTCTGAGCTCACAGCTCCCCACTGTGCTCCAGCTACAATGACCTCCTGGCTGTTTCTCAGTTGTGCCGGGTATTCCTGCCTCAGGACCTTTGCACTTGTTGCTCCCTTTCCCTGGTATGCTTTTCCCAGATCTTCCCATGGCCGGCTCCTCGATTCAAATCTTGATTCAAACATCGCTTCCTGGGCTTCCCTGGTGGTGCAGTGGTTGAGAGTCCGCCTGCCGACGCAGGGGACATGGGTTCGTGCTCTGGTCTGGGAAGATCCCACATGCCGCGGAGCAGCTAGGCCCGTGAGCCATGGCCGCTGAGCCTGCGCGTCCGGAGCCTGTGCTCCACAACGGGAGAGGCCACAACAGTGAGAGTGCCGCGTACTGAAAAAAAAAAAAACATCGCTTCGCTTCCTCAGGGAGGCCCCCGCCAGTCACGCTCTTACCACATCACCCTGTTTACTTCGTAACTCATATTGATCTGAAGTTACCTTATCTGTTTACTTGTTTATTGAATGATCCCCAGATGTGAGCTCCATGAAAGCAGGGGCTGTGTCCATAGTGCCTGGAACAAATCCTAGAGCAGGGTAGGCGTGCTATGGATGTTTGTTGGATAAGTGGTTGAAGGTTTAAGTGAAGGAAAGAAACAATGAACAAATGAATGATGTAAGGACGTTGATGGGGGTACTGAATCTTGTCTGGAAAATCAGGGAAGACTTCCCTGAGAAGGTGACATTGAAGCTGAGATGAGAATGGGGATGGGATATTAACTGGGACAAAGTGGTGGAAGGGCTACCTAGGCAGAGGAAAATTACATGCAAATGCCCAGAGGTGAAACCCAGAGGTCACACCAGAGTTGTGCAGGAGAACAAACCAACTACAACTCAAGACTTCTGTTTTTTCGTTTGTTTTAATTGAGGTATAATTGATGTATAACATTATATTAGTTTCAGGTATAGAATGTAACGATTTGATATTTGTATATATTGTGAAATGATAACCACGATAAGTCTAGTTAACATCTGTCACCCTACTTACACACATTTTTTCCTTATGATGAGAGCTTTTAAGATCTACTGTCTCAGCAGCTTTCAAATATGCAATACAGTATTATTCATTATAGTTGCCATGCTGTACATTACATCCCTATGACTTATCTTTTATAACTGGAAATTTGTACCTTTTGACCCCCTTCACCTGTTTTGCCCCCATCCCCCCAGACCTCCGGCAACCACCAATCTGTTCTCTGCATCTATGAGCTAAGTTGTTTTTGTTTTAGATTCCACCTATAAGTGAGATCATAGGGTATTTGTCTTTCTCTGACCTATTTCACTTAGCATAATGCCCTCAATTTCCATCCATGTTGTCACAAATGGCAAGACTTCATTCCTTTTTTGCCTGAGTATATATATACCACATTCTACATCTTCTTTATCCATTCATCTGTCTGTGGACACTTACATTGTTTCCGTATCTTGGCTATTGTAAATAAGATTGCAGTGAACATGGAGGTGCATATATCTTTTTGCATTAGTGTTTTTTAGGTTTGTTTATTATTTTTAAATATTTTTATTGAAGTATAATTGACATATATATTAGTTTCAGGTGTACAACATAGTGATTTAGTATTTTTATACATTACCAAATGATCACCGTAAGTCTAGTTACCGTTTATCACCATAGCAAGTTATTACTATATTTTTGACTATATTCCCTATGTTGTACATTACATCCCTGTAACTTAGTTACTTTATAACTGGAAACTTGTACCTCAATCTCCCTCATTTATTTCACTCATTCCCCCACCCCTCCCTCTTGCAACCACCAGTTTGTTCTCTGTATCTATGACTCTGTTTCTGTTTTGTTATGTTTGTTCATTTGTCTTGTTTTTGAGATTTCACAGATAAGTGAAATCAAGTGGTATTTTTCATTCTCTGACTTATTTCACTTAGCATAATACCTCCTAGGTCCATCCATGTTGTCACAAATGGCAAGATTTCATTTTTTATGGCTGAGTAATATTCCATCTTGTGTGTGTGTGTGTGTGTGTGTGTGTGTGTGTGTCTGTGTGTCTGTGTGTGTGTGTCTGTGTGTGTGTGTGTCTGTGTGTGTGTGTGTGTGTGTGTGTGTTGCACCTTCTTTATCCATCCATCTCTTGATGGACACATATGTTGCTTCCATATCTTGGCTGTTCTAAATAATGCTGCAATAAACATTGAGGGGGGCATATATCTTTTGAAATGAGTGTTTTCGTTTTCTTCAGAAAAATACCCAGAAGTGGAATTGCTAGATCATATGGTAGTTCTATTTTTAATGTTTTGAGGAACCTTCATACTGTTTTCCATAATGGCTGTGCCACCAGCAGTGCACTGGCTTTCCCTTTTCTTCACATCCTCACCAATACTTGCTATATATGTTGTCTTTTTGATGATAGCCATTCTGACAGATGTGAGGTGATATCTCATGATTTTCATTTGCCTTTCCTGATGATTAGTGATGTTGAATATCTTTTCCTGTGTCTGCTGGCCATCTGTACGTCTTCTTTGGAAAATTGTCTATTCAGATCCTCTGCCCATTTTTTAATTGGATTGTTTGCTCTTTTGATGTTGAGTTATATGAGTTCTTTGTATATTGGGGATATTAACCCCTTGTCAGATACATCATTTGCAAATATCTTCTCCCATTCAGTAGGCTGTCTTTTCATTTTGTTGATGGTTTCCTTTGCTGTGCGGAAGTTTTGTAGTTTGGTGTAGTCCCATTTGTTTATTTTTGCTTTTGTTGCCTTTGCTTTTAGTGACAAATCGAAAACATTATGGCCAAGACCAATGTCAAGGAGATTACTGCCTATTTTTTCTCCTAGGAGTTTTATGGTTTCAGGTCTTAGTTTCAAATCTTTAATCCATCTTTGAGTTAGTCGTTACATATGGCATACCAAGATTTCTTAATACTTTTGCACCTACTGTGTGTTAGGCCGATGAGTACATGGGGAGCAAAGCAGGCATGTTTCTGTCCTCCTGGAGGTGCCAATCTGATAGGGAGGACAGACAATAACCAAAGAGCTGGGAAGACATTTATTTTTTTTCTTTCAAAGCAAATTTTTTTTAACATCTTTATTGGAGTATAGTTCTTTTACAATGGTGTGTTAGTTTCTGCTTTATAACAAAGTGAATCAGCTATACCTATACACATATCCTCATATCTCCTCCCTCTTGCGTGTCCCTCCCACCCTCCCTATCCCACCCCTCTAGGTGGACACAAAGCACCGAGTTGATCTCCCTGTGCTATGCGGCTGCTTCCCACTAGCTATCTACTTTACATTTGTTAGTATATATAAGTCCATGCCACTCTCTCACTTCGTCCCAGCTTACCCTTCCCCCACCCCGTGTCCTCAAGTCCATTCTCTATGTCTGCGTGGGAAGACGTTTATTGCCAAAGATTGAGTTGCCCTGTGGAGTCTCATGTTTCAATACACTGTAGATGTTCATTTTTTAAAATATCCTAGCTGAACGCTGTGTAGAAACACATGTCACACACACACACACACACACACACACACACACAACCAATGAAGAATTCTCAGAACTGCCCATCAAAAGCAGGTGAATAGGACATTCAGTATAGTTCCTTTTTGTTTTTTTGTTTTTTTTTTTGCGGTACGCGGGCCTCTCACTGTTGCGGCCCCTCCCGCCGCGGAGCACAGGCTCCGGGCGCGCAGGCTCAGCGGCCATGGCTCACGGGCCCAGCCGCTCCGCGGCATGTGGGATCCTCCCAGACCGGGGCACGAACCCGTGTCCCCTGCATCGGCAGGCGGACTCTCAACCACTGCGCCACCAGGGAAGCCCCCTTTTTGTTTTTGATAGTCAGTTATCCTCCACCAATATGGTCATGGTGAGCACAGGGCTGCAATTCCCTGAGTTCAGGAAAGAATGAAACAGGGCTGCACCCTTGTGTGACAGTGGATATGCCCATGTACATTCTCCCCACCTTCCCCGCCTCCAGTTTGGCAAAAGCCAAAGCCAGGCCCAGTCACCAAATGGGCTCTGTATTGAGTGCTGGGAAGGTGCCAGGTTTTACCTCCCAGCATCCCTGTTTGGGGCCCACATCTTGCCCTCCTAGGAGTCAGAAGAAGGCTCCAGTTGGACGCTCAAGCCTCCCCTCTTCTGAGTGGCCACAGCAGGATTGATCCCACTCCATGGCTCTGTCTCACCATCAGTTTCCATCACCAGCAACTCTGGAAGGGCCTTTTCCTCCTGCTTCACCAGGGCCTCCAGTAGGGTCCACCAGCTGGGACCATGAGGTCAAAGATGCTGTCCCATCCCTACAGTGCTCAGCAACTGGCAATGACCAGTAGACTATGAGGCCACTGGGCCCAAGGTCCTTGTGTCCCCCAGAGAGGAGGAGTCCCTTGCTTCCAGGTACACCCAGGTCTTCCAAAGAGGGAGTTTAACATGGGGACTGGCTACATGTGGTGGAGAAGCTGAGAAGCCACAGGAGGCAGAGGCACAACAGCAGTAGGAAGCTGTCCCTGGGGCTGGAGGGACAGAAGATGGGGTGGTGTCACTGAAGCACAGAAGCCAGCCGGCCAGTGAGGGCTAGAACCAGCGATGGTCCGCCAGGTGGGAGCTGCGGCCGAGAGGAGCATGTCTAATGCCCGAGGCCTAGAGAGAGGGAGAAATACACTTGCTTCTCTCTCCCCTCCCCTCCTATACCCTCCAGTGCTACCTCCCACAGGCCAGCCCTTGGAGGAAGCCAGAGGGCAGGGAGGAGGGGAAGTGCAGTTCCTGTGATGCCGAGCAGAGGAGGGAAGGGTAGGGGGCTGGATCTGAGGGCCAGCGGCTGTCACTGCCACAGACACACCCCTCGGTCTCTAACCGTGATCGCTATGGCCCTCCTGTTATCACAGTCTGAGGATCAAAAACTCAGAAGCCTTGGGGAGCCCAGCAGGAGCGAAGTGGGTGAGGTGTAAGGCAACCACAGGGTGCTGGACAGCAACTGACTCTTGTCTCAGGGTCAAGCAGGTAGCAGGGAGGGGTGGAGACTGGGGCAAACTGATGAGTGTAAGGCTCATCTAAAGTCACAGCTGCTGCTCATCTCCATCTGACTCCTGCCAAGGAGGAATACCGGCCAAGGCTACCCTATTGTTCCCTTTTGTTCCAGAGAAGACAGAAGTTCAGATTTTTATATGAAATTTCCCAATTTCTAAAGGTTGGCAATCAATTCAATTTCTTTGTTTGTGTTATTTTCTAACACTGTGAGGATCCAAATACACATCCATAGTTGGGACTGGCAGTCTGTGACATCTACATCACAGAGACTCTGGAAGGATGGTCCCCACCATGGCCTGCTGGTCCAGATTACCCAGTGAATAGATGTTTGTTGAGTGACTGAGTGCCCAGCAGTGGGCACACGGAAAATCTCCAAAACACCATCATTAATCAATAATCCCTGTCTCTATTGCAGTGCGATTTTATTTTTCCCAATTACCCCATCCCTTCGGTGACTACATTTCCATAACTACTCATGTTAACAAGTTGTTGAACTCATTAAATGCCTACTAGAGCTGGGCTCCAGGAAATTTTTCTTATGTAAAGTTGAATTAGCTGGCTCCCTGCCTCCCAGTTGCTCAGGTCTGGTGAGGGACCATTCCCATGAATAGATGAGTAGATGCAGGGACTGTGCCTGCTACCTTCACCATGTGTCCTCTGTGCCTAGAGCAGGCTTGGTACATAGTAAGTGCTCAATACACTCTGTCCAGCTGAATGAATGCGTGGCAATAAGAGTTATGTTCGCATGCATTCTCAGCAGGGGCAAAAGAACCTTAGAGATTACCATGGTTTGTGGCCCTCCAAAAAGCTGCAGTGAAAAAACAGATATACAGTTTATCTTTGTATTAAAATTTCATGGGGGGAGGGGAGCTGGAAATTAGGAAAAAGTATCTAAAAAGTCTCCTGAAGTGGGAGAAGATTAAGAAACCCTGTTTTAGAGGGAAGATGGGACTACTGGAACACAGTAGAGGTCCTTAAACCAGACTGGGAGATCACGGAATGCTTCCTGGAGGAGGAGGCATTTCAACTCATTCTTACAAGATATGGAAAAGTCAGCTAGATTGAGGCCAACAAACCTTTTCTGTAAAGAGCCAGATAATAAATATTTAGACTCCACAGGTCTCTGCCACAACTACTCACTTCTGCTGTTGTAGATCAAAAGCAGTCATAGATAATACTTAAACAAATAGATGCGACTGTGTTCCCATAAAACTTTACTTACAAAAACAGTTGCTGGGCCAGATTTGGCCCCTAGGCCATAGTGTACCCACCCCTGATCTATATGATGGGAAAGGAAAGGCCACGAGAGGAAATAGCTCTAGCAAAGGTGTGGAGAAGTGAAAAAGCATGAGAACCAGAGAGAGCCAACAATGTGGTTTTCCTTCTCCCTGGGGCACAGAAAGAGACACCTATGTTTACACAAAGACTTGTGCTGTCACACAGGCTGAGCACAGGATCCTGTTAATTCAATCCACAAGTATATTTTGTGTGCCTACTACGTGCCAGACGTTGTACGAGGTACTGGGGATGCAACAGTGAACAAGATCACTTCTGTGTCCCCAGGGCGTAAAGCCCAACCAGGCATATAGTTTTTGTTAAATAAATGTGTTAACTAAAGGAATGGATAGATGACTGGATGGTTGGATGGATGGATGGATGGATGAGTGGGGGAGACAAACACAAAACACTCAGACAAATAAATAAACAAATAAGCAGTTAAATATAGCTTCCTCACTAGCTATGTGACCTTGAAGAAGTTACTTAACCTCTCTGTACCCCAGGAGGTTGATACAGTCTTCCCTCTGTACGGCGGGTTCCACACCTGCAGATTCAACCAACTGATGATAGAAAATATCTAGAAAAAAACAATTCCAGAAAGTTCCAAAAAGCAAAACTTGACTTTGTCATGTGCCAGCAACTGTTAACATAACATTTACATTGTATTAGGTATTTTAAGTAATCTAGAGATGATTTAAAGTGGCTTATATGCAAATACTCTGCCATTTTACATAAGAGACTTGAGCATCTGTAGATTTCAGTATCCATGGGGTTCCTGGAACCAAACCCCTGTGGCTACCGAGAGATGACTGTACAAGCAAAGTGCAGGACCAGCACGTAGTGGCTGCTCTATGAAAGTAGCTGCTGCTATTATTTTAAGTCAATATGCTATTAAATAAATACACGATTTAAAATAACTGATCAGTGCTACACAGGAATAGAGCAGGTATAGGAGAGAGGGAGAAGAGGGGGCTACTTTGGATCAGGTAGTCTGGGTCCGTCCTGACTACCCAGGCTGTGCTGGCCACATCCTGTGAGTATATCCTAGAATTGGTAGTGTTTGCAGCCCTGATGCCCTGCGGCCTCACAAGGGGCCGTTAGTTATAAATATAGGAAGGTGTCTTCTCTTATTCGAGTGTGAGTGTAAAGTGCTTTGAAATCTGAGGATTAAAGGGGGAGAAGGGGTGAGGCTCAGGTCACAGGGCCAGGGCACCCCACTGTGAACCCTGAGAACTAGACTCGGCTCTGGCAGGCCTGCCTGGAGCTGAGCCCTTCTCACATCCTAAGTGGAGGTTAGGGGCAGTGGGAAATACACCCTCTTAAGGCAGGGGTAGTGGTGTGCGGGAGCAGGGCAAGGGTGTTGGTGCCACTCTAAGATAATGTGCT
Organism: Neophocaena asiaeorientalis asiaeorientalis; assembly: GCF_003031525.2. NCBI lineage: Eukaryota > Metazoa > Chordata > Mammalia > Artiodactyla > Phocoenidae > Neophocaena > Neophocaena asiaeorientalis. The sequence goes on along the minus strand of NW_020173687.1, from coordinate 10,946,131 downwards.
TAAAGCAGGGGGCCCAGCATGAGACAGGGGTGCTGAGTCAGTATTGGATGTTTCCAATCTGGTTGCATTCTTGCTTTTGTGGTTGTTGTTATATGCCACTTACTAGCTGGATGACCCTGAGAGAGTTACTGACCCTCTCTGAGGCTGTTTTCTCTTCTGAGCCTCAGTTTTCTCTTCTATGAAATGGGGTGATTATAGTACAGTAGTGCTAGATGCAGGTGAAGCACATGGCACAGAGCAGAGACAATAACACCCCTCTTGGTGGACGCTTAGGGAGCCATTACTTTGTGCCGGGCACCCACCACTTCATGCATGTTCCATGTGTTAACTCATTTAATCCTTGTTTTCCAGACAAGAACCTCAGGGCCACCAGAGACAGCCATGCACTGCCCAATCAGGGGGCGCCAATCACATAGACCATGACAAGAACAGCACCCCTGAAGCTCTGATGCACAGAGAGGTTAAGCCACTTGCTCAGGGTCACACAGCTAGTACACAGCAGAACCAGGATTAGACCCCAGGCAGCCTGGCTCCTAACCCTGGATCAACGTTAGCCCTTGTCAAGATGGTTGTTGCAATGGAGAGTTTCTGGGATGCAGAGAAATTGGTTTTCCCTTTGCCCAGCCAAGCAGGCAACAAGCATCCCTCCATTGGTCTCTCACTTCTCTCTACCCCAAAACCTGTATGTTTATGGGAATTTTTGATGTTTTTACTGTCTTCAAATTTTACAAGAGCAGCACATCTATGTCACGGTTTGTTGTGCCCAGTGCAATCCAAGGGAGCTTGTGAAAATGCCAGGATATCTAACCTCAGAGACTGGCACTGACTGGTTTCCTTCCTGCATAATCACATGCTCAAGGCCTTCACTTGACAGATGGGCTGAGAGCAAAGTGACTACCTAGGGTCACACAGCTAGGAAGTGGCAGAACAAGACTAGGGCTTTTGGACTCCAGCTTCGCCCTTCTTAATCCCCCATGTCTGAGATCTCCAGTTGGTAGCCCACGAGCCAAATGCAGCCTGCAACCTATTTGATTTGGCCTGCATGATGTTTTCATAAAATTAGAATTTATCATCAGCATTTAAAGAAAGGGATATTTCCAGGAATAGTATGCAAAATATTTAACCAGACTGGCCTGGGCATCTACCATTCAGAGTTGACTCTGGCAGTCCAGCCAAAGCCATGGCTGTCACAAGAAAAAGCAATAAAAAAAAACCCAAAAGATTTAGAAAAGGCAAAACTACGGAGACATTAAAAAGATCAGTAGTTGCTAGGGGTTAGAGGGGAGGGAGGGATGAATGAGCAGAGCACGGAGGATTTTTAGGGCTGTGCAACTATTCTGAATGATACTACAGTAGTGGATACATGTCAGTATACGTTGATCCAAACCTATAGAATGTACAACACCAAGAATGAACCCTAATGTAATTATGGACTCTGGGTGGATCCCTAATGATGTGTCCATTAGGTTCACTGATGTGTCCAAGTGTACCGCTGTGCGGGGAGGATGCTGACAGCTGGGGAGGCTGAGCATGGGGTGGGGGGGGCATGGGAATTCTCTGTACTTTCCACTCAATTTTGCCATGAATCTCCAAAAAACAGTCTGTTAAAAAAAAATCAGAAGGTCTGGCTACACTGCTCCCACATTTTTCACGGGGCCACAATGGGTGGCAGCCGACTCCTAGGTACCCCCTTAAGTTGAGCATGTGTACCTGAGTCTGCTAGGCTCCCAAGTCTGTCTGCTCCACGTATCTCCTGCCCAGTGCCTGTGTGTGACTCAGGCGCGAAGAGGATTCTTCGGAAGTTCTTGATGAGAAAGAGAATTGGGTGAAAGTGTGACCTGCTGAAACCAGCCAATGAGGGGAGGAAAAAGACCCGGTGATGCCTGCCTTTATCAGACGCTGCTCACCATCTCCCTGGGCTGGAGCCTCCTGTGCATTTTCCACGGGGAAGAGTGAGCCATTCTTGATCCACCCATCATCTGCCCGGGCCTGCGGTGGGTGGGTGCCCACTGTGGAACACGGCCCCATGAAGCAGCCTGACTCTGCCACTGAAGCAGGCAGAATCGAGGTTTTGAAGTTTGAAATGATGCCAACCTGGGAGAATAGAGTGGGCAGGACATGGAAAATCAGAAGCTGCATTATGCCCCCTAAGAAATTATCCCTAAGATCGCGCCCTTTCTGATAAATCAGATGGATTTTTCTTCTAATAGTTTACTTTGTACAATCACTCATTCAATTAACAAACATTTATTGAGTACCAAGCATGTCCAAAGGAGGCCTTGGAATAGAGATAGTTGGACAGTTGAGGAGGGCATGCAATAGCCAACTGTTGTTTGTACCTGACTACTGTCCATCCCCCTTTCTTCTGGGGAGCCACTCCTTCCCCAGTATCACTCCATGTGGCTCAAGAGGAAGTGGGCTGTCTCCCCAGCAAGGTGGATCAGGCCTGGGCAATGAACATATTGCATCCCCTAGTCCCAGGGACTGGTTCTGGAATGGGCACGTGACCCAAGTCAGGCCAACCTGAGTCAACCCCAGACTTATGCTGGGACTATATAGAAAAGTCAGCTTCTATCCGTTTCGCTTGCTGACCTGACAGAATGGAAGCCTGGGATCCTGGGGACATAGGGTGATCCTAACTGACACAGAAGAAAACAGAGCTGAGAGTTGGAAGGAGCATGGTTCCTAAACAACAGGTGCACATCTGGATCCAGCCATTCCTGACGCTGAACCCATCTTAGGACTTTTAATTTACATAAACTAATGCATACACACACACACACAAACACACACACACGCACACACACACACACACTTTTTCTCTTAAGCCATTTTGAGTTGGGTTTGTTTCTATCATTTTCAGCCCAAAGACCTGAACTATATAAGTGGGTAAATAGCTATTTCCAGGCTGGAAGATAAATAGCTTTGGCAAAAGCAGACCATGAGAAATCCATGTAAAGTGCTCTGAAAGGTGAGAGGAGAGAAAAGCAGAACTGGTTTCAGGAAAGAGGCAACCTTTTCACTCCACAAACGTTCATCATTCATTCAGAATTTTGATATTCTAATAACAATGATCATTTGCTGAATGATTACCAGGTATCAGGCCCTGTGCTGAGCCTTTTCCCAGCCTGTTTGTCTTCGCAACAGCACCGTGAAGTAAGTACTATTGTCCTTACTTTACATAAAACAAAACTGAGTCTCGGGACTTCCCTGGTGGTACAGTGGATAAGACTCTGCGCTCCCAATGCAGGCGGCTTGGGTTTGATCCCTGGTTGGGGAACTAGATCCCACATGCATGCCACAACTAAGAGTTCGCATGCCACAACTAAGGAGCCTGCCTGCCGCAACTAAGACCCGGTGCAACCAAATAAATAAATAATAAATATTAACTTAAAAAAAAAAAAAGCACAAAACTGAGGTTCAGAGAGGTGAAGTGACTTGCTCAAGGCCACACAGCAATTAGATGATAAAGTGCTGGCTCCAAAACCTGAGCTCTTCACCCCTCTGCTGCACTGCCGCATTCCCACATTTGCCAACTTTCTCAAGTTTTGCCCCCAAATGTGTTACCACGAGATGGTAAACAGAAAGTTGAAGACAAACATAAAGTGGTGGACATGGAGACGTGCCATTCAGAATCCCTTCCAGGAGGGCCTTGCTGCTCCGCCATGGAGAGAGTGGTCAGCAGATGTTGCCAGCCCCTTCAGGGGCGGCCTCAGCTGTGGACAGCCACCACACCAGGCCATGCCCTTCTGAGGGGAGAGTGAGCTTGGAGCATTTGGGAGGAGGAAGAAGGTAGCAGGGAGTGAGACCAGAGTGGAGTGGAGAAACGGTTCACACAGGGCCTGGCAAACCATGCAGAACCTGCTATGGGATTAGCAGGACCGGGTGTAAAATGAAAACGCAAGGCCCTTGTTCTGAAATTGTTAAGGATTTCAAAATGGCAAGAGTAGAGCATTAAACCAAGTGCGGGGCCCTTTGGAGCCTGGGGTGCTGTGTGACTACCCAGGGCCCCGAAGCCCCATTTAGGAGTTGGATTTTATTTTCTGTCCTGTTGAGACATGAAGTCTCAGAGATGTGCAGTGACTTTCCCATGGTCCCACAGACAGCCAGTGTCAGAGGCAGGATTCAAATTCAAGTCTTGTTCTCACAACTTCCGTTGTAGCTGGAAGGGCCACAGGTGGTCGACAGTGGCTCTGGATGCCCGAGACCTCAGGGGCCAGGATTAGGGGTTTGTAGCCCTAAGATCCTGTGGTTGGCAAACTGATGCCCATTCCCTTCCTCTTCTCACCTTTCACAATGGTGACCAGATCCTCACTTTCCCAGGGTCCCTTGCAGCTGAGTCAGGCATGTCATCAGTCACATGATCAGCTCTGCCAAAAGACATGTGAGGGGAGTTCTGGGGATTGGGGGAAAGCTTTCGCTTTGGGATAAAGTGGATAGAAGTGGATGGTGCTGCCCTACTTCTTCCTATCATTAGAAGGACTAAGCATCTATCCTGAAACTATCATGGGGAAGCCAAGAGAATTGCAGAGATGCCAGCAAGAGCCCTGATTTTCTTGAGCCACTAAGTGAAGACCAATAACTGCCTCTCTCTGAACTTTTTATTATGGGGGAAACAACCCCTTGCTTGTTTGAGCCTCAGTCACTTGGATTTCCAGCTACTTGCAGCCAAATGCATTTCTATCTGTCACAGTCACCTCCTCAAGACCATAGGTTGCTCTGGAGCCCCACTGTACATACAGAGATACTGAGTTCTGGAACTGAGAGGAAACTTCCCTGGGTCACACGGTGGAGTCACCAGTTTACTGACTCACCATCCAGTACTCCTTCTGCTCATGCTATACCTCCAGGTCTATTTCCTTTCATTCAGGCTGCTATAGACACAGCCAACAGCTGCTCTGTAAACTAAACAGAAGGCGGTGACGACCTTGCCCCTGAATCTTTCCAGTCTCTTACGTAAATAGCCCCCAGGCCACTGCCTCCAAGCCTTTGGACCCACGACAGCTTCCCACATCCTTTAAAAAGATGAGATGACCAAACGTAGAATCTATGCTCCTGGAAAGTGTGAGTCACGAATCATGAAGCAGAAAGTTCACAGCCAGGAATCTGCCTGTCACACTCGTAGTCTAGTCCCCAAGGCTTCCACTGAGCTTGTCCAATGAAGCACTGACTCATCCCAGCTTGTGGTCAGCTCTGACACTCAGATCATCTTCTGCTCTTCTTGCTCCAGGCTGGTGGTCTTTAGTTATGTGTTGTCAACCTCCTGTCTCTGTCCATGTTGCTTCCCCACCCCCCTTTTTAGAGGATTATATGAATACTAAAGAAATAATACTGATACTGATACCAACAGCACTTTCATATTCTGAGTGCTTTAAATGAATTTTAATTTTTTTCTCAAAAATCACTGTCTGAGATAACTAGTAATACTATTTATATTTTATGAACAGAAGAACTAAGGCTTGGGAAAATTAAGCCACTTGCCCAGGGTAGCAGAGCTAGGAGTATTTGGTGGAGCTGGAATATGGCCATAAATCTGTTGGATCCTGGAGTCCAGCTCTAAAGGACAAAGCCAGCTGGATCCATTAAGATAGTTTCAGAGGCTCTATGATAACAGTTTAGATTATGATAACATTTATTGTTTTTTAAAAGACTTCTGGATATTGGAGACCCTAGGGTATATTTGGCATCTCAAGGTTGTCATAAAAGACCAAAGCTCCTTGCCTTCAACAGCAAGTCAGCACCTTTTCCTTAGGTTTGTCACCCAGTGTCACAAAATGGTTGCCACAGCTCACTCATCACCTCTTCACACAACTGTGTCCAAAGCAGGAAAGGAAGAAAAGAGGCAAATAGGTCTCTCCTCATGTGCCTCTTTCTTATCGGACAGAAAATCCTTTCCCAGAAGCTCCCAGCAGTTTCCCTTTGGCCAGAACTGGATCAAATGACCACCCCTAGACCAATCAAAACTCCGGGAGAATAGGATGGCCATGGTTGCTTTAAACCAAATGTGGTTTATTTCCCAGGTCTGGGCACATGGCCAGCAGAACAAAGTCAGGGTTCTGTCAGCAGAAAGGAAGGGGAAAACGGCAGTTGGCATGGCAACCACCAGTGTCTGATACCCCAGCATTTTTAAATGTTTAGCACAGGCACCACGTTGGTTTTCAAGATTATTATAGGTGGTGAAGGATGAAGGATGATTATTATAGGATGAAGTTGTGCTTTTTAAAATTTTTTATTTATTACATATTTACACACATTTGAAAAAATACACATATTACTAACTCATCAGAACCATGAATTCATGGATATTATTTCTTCAGATGAAACAACTGTGTTTAAGGTTTTTTTAAAAATTACATGAGTTAAAGAAAAATGTTAAGTAAATAATAATTCATTTACTTCAAGGTCTGGCAATTGTAAGGGTAGGGAACACTGTTCTATGCTACCCTGATTGGCATTTTTTCCAGCTTCTCAGAGCCATTCTGCCTGCAACCTCCTTCTTGAGGAAAATAAACATCCACAAAGATTTGTGCATCATCTGCAAGTATGATTCAAATAAAGCCTCGAGCTCAGTATAATCCAGGCTTCCTCAGCCACGAAGGGCAGGCATCTCGACTCCAGTCCTTTCCTGGTATTTCACCTCTGTCTTAGTGGTTTTACGGTTTTACAAATCCTATTTCTCAAAGAACAAGATATAAATAACAAACAGAGTGACCACTTGAGATTTCTTGTGCTTGACAGGAATTTTCAAACTCTCCTGAGACACGAACTCCTTTCATTTAAACATGAATTTCAGGGGTCCATCCTAAGAACTGGATAAATTATGGCCCAGCAACACAATGAGAGATGCTAGAGCCTTTGTGAAAAGGAATCAGTGCACATAAATCAGTGCACATCTTCCTCAACTTACAATGGGCTTAAGTCCCGATGAACCCATCATAAGTTGAAAATATTAAGTTGAAAACACATTTAAGGGAATTCCCTGCAGTGGCCCAAGTTCAGTCCCTGGGTTGGGAACTAAGATCCCGCAAGCGACGCAGTGCGGCCAAAAAAAAAAAAAAAGAAAGAAAGAAAATGCATTTAATGCACCTAACCTACCTATCAACATATCAGAGCTTAGCCTCACCTACCTTAAGCATGCTCAGAACACTTACATTTGCCTAGACTTGTGCAAAATCAACTAACACAAAGCCTATTTTATAATAGAGTGTTGAATATCTCATGTCACCTGTTGATACTGTACTGACAGTGTAGAACAGAATGATTGTCTAGGTCCAGGATGGCTGTAAGTGTTCCGGTTGTTCACCCTGGTGACCATGGGGCTGACCGGGAGCTGCCACTCACTGTCACTGCCCAGCTTCATGAGAGAGGACTAGACCGCATGTTGCTAGCCTAGAAAAAGATCAAAATTCAGAATCTGAATTACAGTTTCTGCTGAAGGTGTTATCGCTTTCACACTATCATAAAATCAAAAAATCGTCAGTTGAACAGCCCTACGTTGGGAACCGTTTGTATGTGCTGATAGCAGAAGACCTCCCAGGATCTATGGTTACGTGGAAAAAGCAGAGCAATGTGTACAATACAAACCGAGGTGAACACACATGTTCTGTAAAGGACCGCATAGTAGATACTTGGGGCTTTGTGGGCTACACGGTCCCTGATGCAAGTCCTCAAGTGTGCTGTCAGAGCACGAGAGCAGTCACAGACATCACACAAACACACGGACAAAACTGTGTCCCAGTACAACTTTATTTATGGACACTGAGAGTTGAATTTCATATAATTTTCATGTGCCCTAAAGTATTATCTTTCTTTTGATTTTTTTCAACCATTTGAGAATGTAAAAGCCATTCTTAGCTTGCAGGCTGTACAGAAACAGGCAGCAGGAGAGATTTGTCCTGCTAATGCCTTGTACCAACCATTGGTGCAAAAAGAGATGTTAGAGAAACACAGGAAACAGAGAGATACTTTGTTACATGTATGTATGGATGTGTGTGTGATATACCATCTATTTGGAGAGAGGGAGTGAGAGAGAGAGAGAATAAGAAAGATTTGTATATATAGTTAAAAGGACGCATAAGAAACTGGCAACAGTTGGTGTTTCTGGAGTTGGGAAAGATCAGATTGGAATTGGGAAAGATCAGATGAAGACAGAAGGCAGACAGTTCTCCCCAGAACACTCTTACACTGTTTGAATTTTTCTCCATGTGCGCATGTTACTTTTACAAAGCAGAAAATGTTTCTCGAAGCAAAAAGGACTCCTATGCCACTGTCAATGAGAATGAGATGATCTAAATAAACACACATAGGCAACCACGGCACAACTCCAGGGGACGCTGTTCGTGCGAGTTATTTATAGCCTGGAGCCCCTGGAGTTGTGCAGGCCCCACCCGGTGTGGCAGCCCCACTGGCAACAAAATCAACATTAAGACTTTGTATGAAGCAAAGTTAATAAGTAAATATTGAGGGAGTCCGGCTGGGGGGGAAGACGTGGGAGGAACAATCAAATCTCGCTATTTCCGTTTTAGTCTGTTCCTTATCGGGGTCACAGTAAAACCAATGTTCTGCCAATATTTACTTTTGATCTTCGTTCCAGCGTGGAGGAAAGATGCCCAGGCCCAGTGTAAATGTGAGGGTGGAATTGAAACTTAGGAGAAGAGAAAGGAACTCACCATGAAATAAAATCATCTCAAGAACCTAAATAAGAAAATGCCATTTGTTTCACAGAAACACTTAAAGCCCAAGTTTACTTCTCCTGCTCTCGGAACTCCTGTCAGCTTTCCCAGAAATTTGGGGTTCTATGAGGCCAATTTTTGGAAGCATTTCTGACCTAGGTCAGAGGTCACAAATGGCAAGCTTCCCACCTAGGTAGGCAGCAGATGCGGATTTTTGATCAGCAGCGGTTTAATGGTTTCAAAATCAAGACTTTTCACACAAATACAGAAGTTTCTGGCCTCCCTGGAAACACTTGGAGCTTGGCCATACTGGGCCCATATTCCCACATGGGAACTTTAGGCTGTATGTAGCCAAGTGTTAGCTGCACCTTTCAGATGGGACAAGGGTTACCAGTTTGCATGGTCCCCACCACTCCCTGTTGCCCTCCATCAGAACTGCTTCACTCGTTTCGGTTTTTTTACATTTTATTCACTCAAGCAATATTTATTGAGCACTTACTATGTGCCAGGCACTGGGATTATAGCTGTGAACAAGATAGAAAAAAATTCCCCACTTCATGGAACTTATGTTCCAGTTGGGAAGACAGACGATGAACAAAAATAATAATAATAAGGAAAAATACATAAAATGCCGGAAAATGATAAGTTCTGCAGAGAAAAATAATGCAGCAAAGGTGGAGATGGACTGTGAGGTGTGATGGAGGAAGGCCTTACAGACAAGCTGGTATTTGAGCAAATACCTGAAGCAAGTGAGGAAGCAAGCCTTGAGGATATCTGTGGGAAGAATGCTCCAGCCGGAAAGAATAGCAAGTGCAAAGACCCCGAGGCAGGACTCTTCCTTGTGTGTCTGAGGAGCAGTGAGGAAGCCAGTGCATCTAGACAGGGGTGAGTGAGAGAGATGACGTCAGGGAGGTGTCAGGGGTACAAGTCTTGGAGGGCCTCATAGGCTCCGTGGCTTTTACTCTGCATGAGGTGGGAGCCATGGAGGGTTCTGAGCAAAAGAGGGACATCGTCGGACTTAGGCTTTGATACACTCCCTCCGGCTGCATGAGATGAGTGGACTGTGTGCATGTGTGTGTGCGTGTGTGTGTGTGTGTGTGTGTGTGTGTGTGTGTAGAGGGTGGGGTGGGGGACAGGCATGGAAGCAGGGAGACCAGTGAGGACCTACTGCAGTATAGGCACAAGACGACAGTGACCAGATCAGGGTGGTGGCCACGGAGGTGGGAGAAGAGGTTGGATTCTGGTCATACTTACTGTATTTCCCACCTAGCTCTTTTTAGCACTTATGAGAAACTTCCTTCATTCACTCTGAGCCAGCCACATTGCCCTTGCACGATTCGGCCTCAGGGCTGTATCTTTTAATCCCCCAAAGACCCTATGAGTTCATCTGATTGTTAAATAGCCCCGTTTTACAGAAGAGGAAACTGAGACATAGGAAGATGAGCTCCTCCTCACTCTGTATTTTCTAAAGAGGCTCACAGTTGTATCTCCCATCCCTCATGATTTTTTTTTTCTTTTGAAAAACAGCTTTATTGAGATATGATTTGCATACCACAAAATTCACCCTTTTAAAGTATACAATCCAGGGGGGTTGGGTATATTCACAGACTTGTGCAACCATTACCACTATCTAATTTAGAACATTGTCATCACCCCCCAGAGAAACCCTGTACCCATTAGCAGCTGTTCCCCATTTCCCCCTTCCCAGACTCTGGCAACCGGGAATCTAATTTCTGTCTCTGTGAATTTGCCTCTTCTGGACGTTTCATATAAATGGAATCATACAATCTATGGGTTTTCGTGACTGGCTTCTTCCACTTAGCATGTCTTTGAGGTTCATCCATGCTGTAGCCTGTATCAGTGCTGCATTCCTTTTCATGGCTGAATGATACTCTGTTGAATGGTTACGGCACACTTTGTTTATCCATTCATCTGTTGACAGGTGTTTGTTTTCGAGTGGCATATGTCCTCACTTCTCTTGAGTATATATATGTAGGAGTGGAATTGCTGGTGAAACTCCATGTTTAACCTTTTGAGGAACCACCTTTCCAAACTGTTTTCCAAAGGGTCTGCACCATTCTGAACTCTCACCAGCAATGTGTGAGGTTCTAGCTTCCATACATCCTCCTCAGGCTTTTCTTATAAAGTGACTTTGACTCTCCTTCCATTGAGTGATGAGGTCTCTCTGTCCTCTCCTGTCCCTTCCCCTTGAACCTTGGATGACCTTTATGACTACATCAACTGACTAAGTACAGTGAAAATGATCCTACATGACTTCCAAGCCCAGATCATAAGAATGCCTTGCACTTCCAGCTTGCTCTCTTGGAATGCTTGCTCTGGGAACCCAGCTGCCATGTTGTGAGGAAGGCCAACTAGCCCTGAGTGAAGCGACCACACGGAGGAGTCACGTATAGGGTGTCCTACTGCCAGCCCCTCTGAGGAACCAGCTGCCAGCCTGTGGCAAGTGAAGACTCTCCACACGATACCAGTGCCCCCCAAGCACCAAGTCACCCCCAGTTTTCAAGTCACCCCAGCTGAGACTGCTGACATCATAGAACAGAGAATACATCTCTTCGTGCCTTGTCTAAATTCCTGACCCACGGGATCCAGGAGATACAAATCCAAAAGAATAGAATGGATGTTTTATGCCACTAAGTTTGGGAGTGTTTGTTATGCGGCAGTAGTAGTAACCAAAACACACAGCTAGCAAGGGGTAAGGTCAGAATTCAAACCCTAGCCTGTCTGGCCTCAGGGTCATCCCTTTCTGATCCCATGGGTGCTGTCCCATTCCTCAGGCCGTGATGAGGGGGGTAGATGCTCTTTTCCCAGCCCCATTTGACTCAGTGCATCAGGTGACATCCCCTTTCTCAGGGTGACCTTCTGGCAGCAACATAAACCGTGGATGGAAATGCCTTCCTTTTGTTTGTCAGATTGTTGCTGCTGCCACGGTTATTATTTAATACACAAGAATTCTTATTCTTTTTACAGAAGTTAGAATAAACAAATAAGGAAAAATAAAGTCCACCTGTCATACCCAGCATGCAGGGAAAATCTCCATGAAACACTAGACTCCAGGGTTGAATCACACGATACAGGCAGTTAACTTAGACGATTTCACCATGAACACTGGGCCGAAGGGGGGACGGGAGAGAGAGAAATGACCTAAATAGCTCAGGTGAGCTGACAGATCCTATCTTGTGTTCAACACGTCCCCAAGCGCAAGGCAGCCCCTCCATCCAGTGGCTATTTTGATTTACAAAGAATTCGTAGTGCACTATGGTTTGGAGAAAATTTAACTGATTTTCTAGGATCATTTTGGCTCTACATAAAAGGAGAACTGTTTCCCCCCAACAAAAATGGGATTGCTTTACACATATTGCTTTGAACTTGCCTTTTTCATGTAACAACATACCTGGAACTGCTTCCTATGTAAGCTACTTCCTCGTGGCCTTTTTGTAGGAGGGAAGCTTTTGTGTGCTTCACATGATGTCTTGGTCTGGGCTGTAACACAGTGAAAGTCTACTGAAACACCATGAATCTTCTAGTCATAATATTGAGCGAAAGAAACCAGACAGGAAAGAGCCCATACTGTGTGATTCCATTTATATAAAGTCCAAAAGCAAGAAAATTAAGCAATGGGGTCAGAACTCAAGACAGTGGTTAGTTAACCTTAGGGAGCATTTACTGGGAGGAGACATGAAGGGGGCTTCTGGAATGTTCAGTTTTATTCTGGAACATTCATCTGGATGCTGATTAGATGAGTTTGTCCACTTGGTGAGAATTCTCTGTATGATGTATGCACCCTTCTGCACAAAAAATAACAAAAAATACTCATGTTTTCAGAACATGGGTGGTGCTGTATGGAAATACATGTTTCATGTTTTTGCCACATGTAGACATATGTGACTGCTTAGAGGATTGGACATGGAGTTGGAAAACCTGGGTCTGAATCCTGGCTTGGCCTCTGATAAATGTGTCACCTTGGGCAAATTACTTAACCTCTCTGAGCCTCAGCTTCTTCATCTGGAATCCTTATCAAGCCCACAAGGCCCACAGGATCAGCCCCTGCCACCCTCTCCAAGTGGCTCTACCAACGCTCTTTGACTCTCTGTCTAAGCCACAGCCACACTGGCCACCATTCTGCTTCTGCCACAGGCAAAGCTTAGTGGAGCCACAGGGCCCTTGCACTAGCTATTCCTCCTTCTGTCCTCTCCCTGATTTTCTTGTGATTGGTTCTTTTTTCTCATTCATGTCTCGATTCAAGTATCGCCTCTTCAGAGAGCCCCTCGCTGACCACTCCCCACACCAACCATTATCAATTATATTCCCTGGTCTCATTTTTCTTCCCAGCGGTTCTGTCTGAAATTGTCATACTTGTTTTTCTGTGTTGCTGTTGGTTACTTTTTATCTGTTCAGCACTCCCTCTGGACCCATGGGCTCCATGAAATCAGGGATCTTGAGAGTCTTGTTCATTGCTAACATCCTGATCACCTAAAACAGTAACTATTTGTTGTATGAGTTAATCAATCCACACAGTGGTCTGATTCTATATACTTTGTAGAATCCTCAAGTGGTTCAATGAGATGGTGTCTTGAAAGTGTGTTTTAAGCATCCGGGTTTATAAAACACGAGAGAACCTTGAAAGCCTTGTTTGAATGTGGTCAATTACTGAGAGGACTCTAAATAGCCATAGGTTTCCCCTTGAGCTAGACCTTCGATAATCTGATCTCTGCTAAAAGTCACCATAACTTCTGCAGCCGTTTCCCTCCTCGTCTTTTGTGCTATTGGCTGTTTGCCTGGAACAAAATCACTGATATTCTTGTTTAGTTTATTTATCTCTATAATATTACTTTAACATGATATTAAGTAATTCAAAAGATACAAAGAGTATAATGAGAAGTCTGTCTCCCTCTGACTCTTGACACAGAGGCAGCTAACATTTCCAGATACCCGGTAAATGATTCCAGAAATTTTCTACACATAAACAGGCGTGTAGGGATATATATCCCCACCTTTTCTGTTTATACAAAAAGGATCGGATTACACACAGATCTGCTTTATATCCTGGCTTTTTCTTTTTTCCACTTTACAGTCTATTTCCATATCACTGCATATGAAGCGGTCTTGCTGTTTTCAGAGGCTGTATGGCACATCAGGATGTATCCATTCCCCCATCCGTGGATGCAGCTGAACTCAGTCGTTTGCTACTGAAAACAGTGACTGTCCTCAAACATACATCTTGGGGCCCAGAGAGTCATAGGAGTCCTTTGGAGTCTGTTAAAGGAAGCCAAGAGCTCACCCTTCCCCAACCTCCTCTCCACCCCGCTCCAAACACCCTCCCCGGTGTTTGTGTTTTGGCCTTTTAAAGACTTTTTCAAAGTTGACTTTGGCTTCTTGGCCTGAACTCTGAAGTGTTTGAGCTGATAAGATAATGGGCTTGGCGAAGGGGGGCAGGAGCAAATAGTTACCTTGGAGGCCCTCAGCCCAAGCAGAAGAGAGGGCCGCGGCCCCCCTCCAGCAGCAGGCGGTATGGACAGAAGGAGGGTGAATCCGTGCTGCAGGAGGCTGGGAGGTGGGTCTGTGCGCTGCCCGCAGGCAGCTCCTTGCCAGCGCCAGCACCGAGAGGGCCCAGCAAGGGTTGCCTTGTTGACCAGGGCCTCTCAGAAACCAAACAAGACACCACGGGCAAGTTAGAGCAAAGTCCTGGCAAACCTCCAGACCCGGGCACATCTCAAGAGGTCTTGAACCCCGAGGGACCTGAGGGGCCACAGAAGGGCCCAGTCTCCGTGGCTGTGGCACAATCGTGACACAGAGTCACCACATGCTGTCAGCTATTATCTCATTCCAGGGATTTTATCTGCCCAGCACTGAGCTAGGTCCCAGGCCACAGAAGTGAATGAATTAGTCCAGATTCTAGCTTTATTCAGTCTAGAATAACAGAGGGGTGACAAACAGGCAAGGAGTCCCCACAGATGGGCTGTGGGAGCCAGAGCAGGGACACTGCCTGGCCTAGGGTAGAGGAAAGCCTCCTCAGTCATGACACATCCTAGCTGAACAACCCCCTGGGGCTCCCCAGGTCTCCCTAAGAGTCCCAGGGCCCACAGCCCCTGTGTGATCTGGCGCCACCCACCTCCCCCAGCCTGGGCTAGCTTCGTTGTCAGCTTGTCAACACCCCACACTGCTCCTACCTCAGGTCTTCATAGCGCTGCTCCCTCTGCCTGCAATGCCCTCACCTCCTACCTCCTCAGCCGAGATGTCACCTTCTCCTCCAGGAAGCCCTCCTTGATGCCCAGGATGGGTCTGGAGGCCTCTCAGGGCTGTCTCATGCTGCTGTACATTCCCTGTCTCAGCTCTGACCACTCTGGATTGGGGTCACCATTTGCAGGTGGCCAAAGTGCCCCAGCATGGCCAGAGTCCAAGCTCTGTGGCTGGCCCGCCCAGATTCAAATGCTGGCTCCCCCTCTTAGCTGTACAACTTGGGCCGCAGTTTTCTCATCTAGAGAGTGGGCATTATGATGGCACACACCTCATAGGATGGTTGTGAGGAAGAAGTGATTTAATTTAAGTGCTTAGAACAGTGTCTGGCACGGAATTTGTGCTCAGTATTATTACACGGTCTCTCTCTCTCCCACAGACCATAATAGGTACTCCCTTAACATTTGCTGGATAAATTTATGCAGACCTTCAAATATGTTCGTGAAGATGAGCAGTGGGGGGAAATGCTTGCGATATAATGGAAAAGTTTTTAAAAACACAACACTAAATAGTTGAGCAGTATGACTTACAACTATGCAAACACACCACACACACTCTCACACACACACACACATACACACACACCCCTTTAGCTTAGGAGAAAGAGAAAAAAACCAGGATGTTTAGTGTGGTTGCATTAGAAGGATGGGACAAAGAATAATTTTTCTTCTTTCTTATTTGATGTGTTTTTTTCTAATCTTCTTTAATAAGCATGGTTTCAATTTAAATGGGAAAAAATAAAAACAAATCTAGAGAAAGGGAAGCCCGCAAGCCTTTTCTGCTCCATAGAGTTTTCCCACAAACTGGGTCAGGGTGGGGCTGGGTGGTCAGAGAAAGAGCTGCCCTTTAGAAGTGAAGCAAGAGTGGGAAAACCAGCGCGTTCTGGGCCGGTGGAAGGTGTCAGCCGACCAGGGGGAAGCTGTGCGAATAATGACAAAGCCAGCCCTCTCCCAGCATGGGGCACGGTGGAGACTGTGGACGCTGCCACTCCCCAAAGCCTCCCCAGACCCCAAGCTGGGCTAGTGACCCTGCCTAACACCACAGCCCCATGTGTCCCTGTAGCCTAACATGTATCACACCACCGTGTCTGTGCCCCTCTTCACGTACATTACCTAGCTTAACCTGGTTCTGACAGCCTGCCTGTGAGCAAGCTGTAGGTCACTATGTTAGCCTCGTTTCACAGAGGGGAAAACCGAGGCTCAAAATGTTTAATGATTTGTCCAAGGTTGCCTAGCTGGCAAATGGCAGAGTCTAAATTTAACACCGTTTGGTTCCATCCTTGTCTATGATTGGCCTCCTTCTTCTCATTCCTACTAAACCAAATGGTGAGTTTCTAGATAAAGCGATGGGCTCACAGGCTTCACTATGTCCCCAGGGCTTGGCTAGGGTCTAGCACATGAGGGCCTAATAATGACTGAGTAAATGAATTAACAAATGGGGGATGGATAGATGGGTAGATGGATGGATGGATGAATGGGTGGATGGGTGAGTAACTGGGTGAAATGCATGAATGAAGGATGATGGATGATGGATGGATGGATGGATGGATGGATGGATGGATGGATGGGTGGGTGGATAGATATCGATGGATGAGTGGGTGGTTGGAATCCATACATGGAATGAATGCATGGCTGAATATGTAAAAGAATTAATTAAATAAATGATTATGAAAGGCAGAGGGCACTAGGAGGATATGTGTTTGTTCTTGGACCTTGAATGCACCCTTCAGGAAGGTTGCAAACTGGCAGCCCTCAGGCCAAATCAGGCTTCAAACATGTTTTGTTTGGTCATCATGGGTTTTTAATTTTTTTAGTTAATTGCCATTATTTTAAAATTAGGAAATTTCACATGAGAAACCTAGATTTCTGGCTTCTCTTGCAAAATTGGGCCAGCACACATGCCAGAAAACAACATGCCAGGACTGACAGGGCTGAGCCATCTGGGACTCCGCAGTCCCCACCACTCTCCAGTGCATCCCTGATGTCGAGGTTGGGTGTCAGCTGCCGTTTATCATGGCACTTCGGGCTGGTGTTTTTCTCATAGTATAATTAAACTGAAAATGAAACATCTCTTGTACCTGACTTTCCATCAAAAGTGGGAAAATGAGGACTTCCCTGATGGCGCAGTGGTTAAGAATCCACCTGCCAATGCAGGGGACAAGGGTTCGATCCCCGGTCCGGGAAGATCTCACATGCCGCGGAGCAACTAAGCCTGTGCGCCACAACTACTGAGCCTGCGCTCTAGAGCCCGCGAGCCACAGCTACTGAACCCGCGAGCCTAGAGCCCGTGCTCCGCAACAAGAGAAGCCACCGCAATGAGAAGCCCGCGCACAACAACGAAGACCCAATGCAGCCAAAAATAAATAAATTTATTAAACGAGAAAACAAAGTTAATAAGTACTCAAAATTAATCACTTTCTAATTGTTTTTTTTAAAAAAGTGGGAAAATGAAAATACGTAAAAAGAAAACTGGGAGAGAAAGTATTTCTTTGTGGAAGAAGAGAGTACTCCTGCGGATTGGATGCCCAAACAATACATACTTTCCTGAGGGACAGTAGAGTACAGTGGTTAAGGGCACAGGTGCTGGTGTCTGACAACCGGGGTCAAGCCCTGGCTCTGCTACCTACTGGCTGTGTGGCCTTGGGCAAGTCTCTGAACCTCTCTGGGCCTCAGTTTCCTCATCTCTAAGACAGAGATGGTGTCAGTCCCCACCTCCAGGGCGTTAATTAGCAGGTTCCTATATGTGAAGCTCTCTGTGTGTGAGACAGGACTAACTTTGGTCACTTTGTGTGACCAGCCTGGACCCTGTGGGTCCACAACAGGTGTTCTAAACCGAGGGCCATCTGGCAGTGTCTAAATTTGACAATGTCTAAAGACATTAGGGCTGTCAAAACGTCCCTCCCGTTCCAGGCTGCAGCCAATTAGACAAGAGGATGTGTCCCTAGCGCCTCCCGGTGGTCTCATCCCTAAACTGCATGAAACTCTCCAGCCTGGGGTGGTGGGGGGAGAATGGGGACTTACCCCAGGGCCATCTTCATCCAGACTAGGTGGGAATGTGGGGATTTAAGGTAATGAAAGATGGCAGCAAAGGCTTGGGAGAAAAAATAACATGGGTTTGTATCTGAGATCTTCCACAGACCAGCAGGGATACCTTGGACAAATCCTATGACCCCTTTGGACCTCAGTTTCCTCAGCTGTAAAATGGGGATAATGTTACTTCACAGTGTTGTTATGAATATACATAAACAGATGGCACATATTAGATGCTTCCTAATCCTCCTCTCTGACGCGGGTGGTCACCTAGACCCATAGCCATTTATATTTGATGAACTTCCAATATACCCCGCGTGATTTTTAAATAAGTCTCAAATAAATAATTTTGTTGCAAAGGCATATTTACTAATATGGAATGGGATCCACAATATATTGTCAAATAACCTCAGACCTCAAAAACATTGTGTACAGGCAGATCCCATTTTTGTTTGACATATCTGTATTTTAAAATATGTACATTGGTAACGTTTATGAGAAACAAAGACCTAATTTTCCTAGTATATGAAGAGCTCTTGCAGATGAAAAAAGAGACGATTATCCAATAGAAAAATAGGCAAAGGACATGAATGCTTTGCTACCAGAAAAGAAATACTAATGGCCTTTAGATATATTTTTAAATTCCCGACCTAAGGAAAAACTATGCAGATTACAACCATGGTGAACACATTTTTCCCCAATCAGCAAGGCAGAGATCAAGAGGTCAGATAATAGTTGGTGTTGGCTAGCGTGTGGGGAAACCAGTGCTCACGTAAATTGTTGGTCTGAATGTCAATTGGTAGGTATGACCTTAGAAAGCATTTAGACAATAAGTGTTAAAATTTAAAAATGCACCTGCCCTGTGACTGGGCAGTTCAGCTGTTAAGAATTTATCCCTACAGAAATGGACCCACAAACACGGAAAGACTCCTGTGAAAGGAATACTAATTGCAGCATTGTTTGCTGCAGCAAAAGACTGGAATCACCTACATGACTATCACCAGGGGCTGGTTAGATAAATTATTATATTCAGACAATGGAATGTGTGAAGAATGCTCTCCTAGTGCTGATCTGGAAAGATCTCCAAGGTACATTGTTAAGTAAAAAACAAAACAAAACCAAACAAAAGCAATGCAGATCAGGGTGTGTAGTGTGCTTCTATTTAGAGAAACAACTACAGGAAATCATGTACATGTTTGCTTATCTACACTCTGTATATCTCTGTAACAGTCCCCAAGAAACGATAACCAGGATGGCTTCCGGAAAGGGAAGCTTGGAGCTTTGGAGCTGGGGCGCAGGGGTTAAGGATTAGAGGGAGAATATCCACTGTAAATCTTATGGTACCTTTTCAATTACTTTTCATGTAAATATGTTTCCTTATTAATTTTTTTTTAAGTTTTTAATGCACACTGATAGATGAGAGAGAGAAATGCCCGCAAGGATGTGCTCCAAAGTGTCAGCAGCACTTATCTCTGGGTGGCTGATGGGAATTCGGGGTGACTTTTACTTTCTTCTTTTTACTTAGATGGATTTTCTAATTTTTAAAAATAATTATCAAAGAATATTTGGTAGCTTAAAAAATTCTTTAAAAGTAGACCCTCCGTGTTTTCTTGGTAGTCAGAGGAAAATTAACTTCTACATCGAAAAGCAACAACAGAAAACATGCTGTCCCCTAAATAGTCAGATTATTTTCATTGCCAGCAACATTGTGGGGTCTGAGGTTGGAAATACATTCCATTAAAAAGTAAGGATTAATACAGCCACCCAACTATGCACTTGTTGGGCACCAAAACTCTTAAGCCTCCAACTTAAATCTGGCCTTGAGTCAGGTTCAGATCTGCCACTTATTAGTTGGGCACATCATTCCAACTCTCTTGGCCTCAGTTTTCTCATCCATAACATGGGAAGACCATAGCGCTGCTAGGAGGCTTGTGTGAGTTGATGCCGTCGAGCACTTAGCTCAGTGTGGACACAGAGTGAGACCCAGTTCTTATTTCATGCACGATGGGAAAAAGTAACAGGCAGGAATTCTGCACACCCACGGGAAGGACAGGATACGGTTCCTTTGCCTTCTTCAGGATCAGTTTGCAAGCAGCTCTGCCCAGAGTCCCCAGTACTCAGCGCATCTCGGCCGGGCAGTCTTCCGACAGTTTGGAGAGAGTGACACCAAGTGGCCAAGCCTGAAACTACACCTCTCGTCCTCAGGTTTATTACGAGCCTGGCTGGGAGCGTCTCCTTCACCTGTGGTCTTGAGCAAGGTGCTGAACCTCTCTGGATCTCATTTTTCTCAGCTGTAAAGTGGAAATAAAGCTGCCTATGTGGTAGGGCAAACGTGAGAAGTAAATGAGGTAACCTATGGACATCAATCATCTCCAGGCCGCTATGTTACACAGCAAACACCTGGGAGCACGTGACTCTCATTATTATCACTCCCTCAAACTTCTAGTTTCCTTCCATCCTCCCCCAGAGTGATTCTAAATCAGAATCTCCCAAAGTATAGACCAAGTACCAATGGCGCTTCATTGGAAGATTTTAGTGGGTACAGGGCTGCACCATCAAATACCATTCCATTTTCTTTCAAACGTTCTGATTACATCTAGGTAACAGTTTGAAACTGCTATGTCTTTAATGCCTTTCTAATGCTTACCCATCTTCCTTTTGAACAAAAAGAGAGTGGGCTTCAGACTTAGAGCCTTCAGAAGGCAAGGTTATTTGGCCACAATTTAATAAAGTTAAATGTTTTCATAATATTTACTTTTTTAAAAAAGGGACCTCTCACTGTTGTGGCCTCTCCCGTTGCGGAGCACAGGCTCCGGATGCGCAGGCTCAGCGGCCATGGCTCACGGGCCCAGCCGCTCTGCGGCATGTGGGATCCTCCCGGACCGGGGCACGAACCCGCATCCCCTGCATTGGCAGGCGGACTCTCAATCACTGCACCACCAGGGAAGCCCCAATATTTACTTTTTTGTGGACACCTTTTGCTGAGGGCAAGTGGTGCTGCTTTCCCATTTACATTGTGTTATTGTCAATGATTATCAGTCCTTCCTACTGGCAGTTCCCTGGTAACTCTCTCTACTGATGTCAGGCTTGGCTGTGTGACTTCCTTTGACCAATAGAACGTGAACTAAGCTTCCAAGGAGAAGTGTTAAGAGCCAGCACGTGGTTCTGCCACTTGCTGTTTTCTCTCTGCTGTGAGTGAGATGGGCAGGGGGTGGGCTGCACCTTCTACCTGAATTCCAGAGTAAAGAGGACACATGGACCAGAGCTGCAGCCAACCTGCAATCAACATGAAATATGAATGAGAAATAAACTTTTGTTGTTGACAGCCCACTGAGATTCTAGGGTTGTTTGTTATTGCAGCAAAATCTAGCCTGAGTTGACTGATACAGTAGAAATAAAACATTTCCTTTAAAAATAAATACACTTTCGTAAAATAAATGTGTTTGTTTAAAGAAAAATATTAAGTAAGACAATGGTGCAGGCAGTAGGGGACATACATAATGAAGGTGGTGGTTGGATGACTGAAGTTTAGGAAACTCTGGTGCAGAGTCTTAAGTGTGAAAACTGCGACTCTAGGTTGCAGGTGGCTCATCTCAGAGCCCCCAAAACACTTCTCAATACACATTTCAAACTCTCCAGTCTGCCTCCCATCATGTAGCCAGAGTGAGTTTTCTAAAGCATAAATTTGATGAGGTTCCTCCCCTGCTCTAACCTCTTTGATGGCTCCCTTGTGCCCTCAGAATAAAGTCCTCAATCTTCATCATGGCCTACTAGGCCTGTCATAGTCAGTCCCCTCATCACCATCTTCTCTCTGCCTTGTGCTCTCTGCTCTAGCCACACTGTTTTCTTTGTTATTCTTCAAACATAGCAAGCATGTTCTTGCCTCAGAGACTTCCAATTTGAAAGTCTCTCCACCTGTAATGCCCTTCCCTAAGACAGGAACATGGCAGTTCCTTACTCCCTGAGGTTTCTGCTTAAATATTACTTTCTCAAAGAGTTCTTCCCAGACCATTCTATATGAAATAGCAACCCTCTATTCTCCCGCCCCCTTATCCTGGTTTTTTGCTCCATATCACCTGTTATCCTCCAACCACATTACATATTTGTTTATAGTCTGTATCCCGCATTAGAATGTTAGCTCTTCGAAGGCAAGGTTTTTGTCTGTTTTTTCACTGCTGTAGCCCCAGTGCCTAGAACACCACCTGCCACAAAGTAGGTGCTCAGTAAGTACCTGCTGAATGAAGGAATGAATAAAAGGTGGCAAAGGTAAACCCCAGCAGCTTTAGGCCCAGGACATAATACTACCTTTTTTTTTTTTTTTTTACTTATTTTTTAAATTTTTTTTTTTTTTTTTACTTATTTTTTAAATTTTTTTTTTTTTTTTTGCTACTTAATTTTTAAATTTTATATTATTTATTTTTTATTGACCATCATACTATCTTTAAGTCCAGCTGATAAAGAACTTCTATTTCCCAATGGTTCAGATCACATGAGTCTCATTGGTTACCTCAGATCACATGTCTCTCTCCAACCCAATCACTGTGGCTGGGAGAATGGAATGCACTGATTGGCCAGGCCTAGGTCATATGCCCATGCTGAAGCCCAGGAGTAGGCTCAGCCCCGCGTAAGCCACGTGGACTGTGAGTGAGACAGGGTTCTGTAAGAAAACTGTGATGCTCTTATCAGAAAAAGAGGAAATGGCTGCTAGGTAGGCAAACCCCAAAAGGTAAATTATTCATCTAGCTGCGTGCCTAGGACTTAGCCTGGGTTCTATGGTGCGGAGCCATATTTGGGATCAAGTTGAATTCAGGTGGGAGGTGAGATAGGGGGAACTCTGCTAATACCAGAGATGGAGCTAGAATAAGGAGCAGGTGATTCAAGCAGCCCCTAGACACCAATATATCCATGACATTAAAACACTGCTGAAAGAAATCTTTATTTTCTACATGCAACTTCTACATAATCAGCAAAATATTAATTAATCTCTCTTCTGACACTGAGGATGACACCCTTGAGAAGAAATTTTAAAATAAACATAATTGGCTCTAATCTATTACTGTTGATTCGTTTGAGGACCCACATGTGCTTATTGCATGATACAACCATAAGGCATACCACAAAGCCCGACGACCAGCCAAGTGGGGCCTCCTGAAATTGGCAGTCATGGTCAGCTGAAATTCTGAAACCATATGGTGTAGTGCTGTTATTGGGGATGAGTAATCTATTTTGTTCCAGAATCTAAATTCTATACTCTTTAGTAATGCCTTCAGTGGTAGAGTTTGGGAGTTGTCCCAGTATTGGTTTTGATATTGATAGAAGCTCCATAGAAGCACATGGCTGCCAGAATAAAGACTAAATTTCCCAGCCTCCTTTGCAGCAGGGAGTGTCCATGTGACTGAGGGATGGTCAATGGGATGTGAACAGAACTTGGGAAAGCAAACATGGTGGTCAGCCATTTGGCCTTTGGGATGGGGACAACATGCTGATAATGATGGGGCCCAAACCCCTGACAACTTCAAGGTGTAAAGCCACCACCCCAACTCGGGCTTCTGTGTGAAAGAGAAACTTTTATCGTATTTCTGTCTCTTATGTCTCTGAACTCCACAGATGAAGTTATATTCAAAATAGTACACTTCTAAAGAAGTGGGTCTGGCTTGAAAAATTGCATAAAATATATACATGGAGTAAATCCTTTAAACAAAAAACAGAAAGAAGTACACAGTTTTGATTCACTTATATCAGTTTATTCCTGTTCCACAAATACTGAAGGCCATGTAAAGGAAGACACCCAAGGTGCCCTTATATTTTAGCTGCTTTAACAAAACCACTCTTTGGTACCTTTAACTGAAGTCCCCAGGCTCCTGGATCCCAAACCTGGCTATCAGTAGCATATGGGGAGTCTTTTTTAAATACAGATTTCTTGGCCAGTTCAGTTGAAGAAATAGGATATGAGGGATTTATAATTTACAGACATTCCCTGCCTTACCGGCTGTGTGACCTTGGGCAAGTTACTGAACTTCCCTGTGCTGCCAGTCCCTCTTCCAAAAAATGAGGCCAGTAATAGCATCTGCCACAGTAGGGCTATTGTGAGGGTGAGTCTATCCCACATGCAGAAAACACCTAGCATGGTACCTGGAACAAAATGAGATCTGTGTGTATTATCATTATGCCTGTTGGTGGGAGTATAAATTAATGCAAACTCTCAGGAGGGCAATTTGCACTATCTACCGAGATGTTAAGTATGTCCTCCCTGACCCAGCAACATGGTGGCTGAAAACTTTGCCTAAGATTGCCCTCATTCAACCAGCCATGTGCACAAGCCCGTTCTTTGCAGCGTACCCTTATCCAGCGCGCGTTTACTGAGCACCTACACTTCAGTCAGGACCAGACAGGCTATGCGGCATAACAGCCTCCCAAATTTCAGTGACTTAATACAGCAAAGGTTTATTTCTTACATTCTCATTACAATGCAGATTGAGTGCCCTTCTCCATCATGTTGCTGTGCTATCTGGAACAGGTGGTCTTAGAGATGTACATGGCAGGCAAAGAGACAGCTAGAAGGTTGCATGGGAGTTTTTTAAGGACTAGGCTGGAAGTGACTTCCATGACTTTTGCACATCCCACTGGGCAGAAATGAGCCACATATTTATGACCTTTTTGCAAAGGAGGGTGAGAGAGGCAGAAGAGCTTGAGTGAGTGTTGTCCCTGTGACATCTGCTACATTCAGAGGACTGTTCTAGGAGCTGGAGACCCAGAGGTGAGCAAGACCAACAGGGTCCTGCCCTCACAGAGCTTCCCCGATAATAAACTTATATTCGAAACATGACCCCAAGCATATGTCATTTTATACTTGAGCAAGACTATCTGAAGGTTTCATTTGCAGAAGTTATGGCTATTGCATCAAAGAGTATATGCATTTATCACTTTGATAGATGGGGTCAAATTGCCCTCCAAAGGACTGCTAGTCTCCACTTCCACCAACAGGGTACAAGAGTGCTTCTTTTCCTGCAGACTTGACAGCACGCGGTGTTATCAGACTTTGGATTTTTTGCCAATCTGGTAGATGAGAAATGATCTCTCTGTGTACCTTTAATTTGCATTTTTTAATTACAAAGGAGGTTGAACATCCTTTCATGTATTTATGAGCTATTTGTATTTCCTTTTCTGAGAACTATATGTTCATATCCCTTGTCCATTTTTCTAGTGATATTATTTTCTAGTGATATTATTAAATGAAAAATGACAAATGAAGGGGCAGAACAGGATGCATATTACATTCACTTTTGTAAATTAAAAGTAAAACAATTGTTTTGCAGATATATATAAATATTCTTGTATATGTATAAAACTTTTCTACACACAACCACAAGAAACTGTTAATGGGGAGGTAGACTCGGTGCCAATTTTTTGCCTGTGAGCTTAAAAAACTGTTAATGTTTAATTCTCTGAATGTGGGGGAGGTTTATCATACCTGTTTGCTATGTTTTGAGCCTTTCTAAATGACTTCACTTTCCTAACCACATACAAGTATTACTTGTATTTTTTTTTAATGTCAGTAGGCGTTATTTGGCCATTTTTTTGCCTTTATATTTTTTGGATTTTAAAAACTCTAATATATGTTATTTTAATTCAAAAAAACTTAGAAGCATGCTGTATTTTCAAAAGAAAATCACCATTAAGAATTGAGACCAGTCCCAGAATTCAGCTCAAGTCTTAAACACTTTGTAAGTGCTCAAGAAATATTTGTTGGATTGAAAGAAATGAAAGCTTCTCTTTAACTGACTCATCAAACACCCCAGATGTGGAATCAGAATATTCTTTTGTTTTCAAGATCAATAAGAGAGAGACCAAAGTTGCCTTGCCAGGACTTTTCTTTTTTAGGTGAGAAGGCTGGTGCCTCTGTCCCATAAAGTCAAGAGCCTCAGATAACCTGTAAGAGATTTCCTATGAGGATGCTCCCTCTCAATAATGCCTATCAGTCCTGATATTGTACCTCATTGGTTGAGTTTAGGTCATGTGCCCATTTCAGCCAATCACTGTTGCCAGGGGGTGGATCACAGATTGGTCACGCCCCACACCTGAAGCCAGGGGCGGAGTCTACACTATCCAAACCACATGGACCAGCAGTAGTGGAGGTGTGGTTTTGTCAAAGGAAAATCGGAGTGCAAATACCAGAAGAAGGAACAACAGATGATGGAAGGCAGAAGCAATATTACATGTCCTCCACAAACACCTACTATGTACAAGGCACAGTGCAAGCTGTGGGTGATATGATGGTGAACAAGATGGATGTCCCAGCCCTCAAGGAACTGACATCTTAGTGGGAGAGACCAAAAAAAAACAAACTAACAAATGTTTTTAAAACTACAAATTGCAATAAGTTCTATGAATAACACAGGCAATGGACTGAGATAAGAAATACTTTGAATAGGACAGTCAGAGAGGAGGTGATATTTAAACTGAGACAAGATGAGAAGGAACAACCAGGTAGTCACTGGGGGAAAAAAATCAAGTTGGATCCTTCCTTCACACGTAAACCAGGACAAATTCCAAATAGATCATAGATTTAAACACATAATGTGAAACCACAAATGTAGTAAAATAAAAAAGGTATAAGTCTATTATAACTTCAGACTCTAAGAGACCTTTTTAATAATGCAACAAAACTGAAATGTCCTAAAATGAAAGATAGATACTTTTGACAACATAAAGACGTTAAAAACGTCTTTATGGTTAAAAAGATTTACTCAATTAAATGCCGAAAGACAAATTGGGCTAATCACGAAAGGCTAATTTACCTAATATGCAAAGTTTTCCAACAAATCAATAAGAAAAGAATCACCAGTTCTGTGGGAAAATGGGCAAAAAAAGATTGTTCATAGGGGTTTTCCTGGTGGCGCAGTGGTTGAGAGTCCGCCTGCCGATGCAGGGGACACGGGTTCGTGCCCCGGTCCGGGAAGATTCCACGTGCCACGGAGCGGCTAGGCCCATGAGCCATGGCCGCTGAGCCTGTGCGTCCGGAGCCTGTGCTCCACAACGGGAGAGGCCACAACAGCAAGAAGCCCGCGTACTGCAAAAAAAGATTGTTCATAGAGAAGGAAAAACAAATGGCTTTTAATTATATAAATAGATGATCAATATCATGCATAATAAGAGAGATGAGTATCATTTACCCCCCATCAGATTAACAGAAATCCTAGTTTGACAATCCACTATGTTGGTATCAGAAAATGAGCACTTTCATACATTGTTAGTGTGAGTATAAACTGATGATGAGTATAAAGATGACTTCGGCAGTTTCATTATATTTAAAATGCCCATACCCGCAGTGGTTAAGAATCCGCCTGCCAATGTAGGGGACACAGGTTTGAGCCCTGGTCTGGGGAGGTCACACATGCTGTGGAGCAACTAAGCCCATACACCACAACTACTGAGCCTGTGCTCTAGAGCCCACGAGCCACAACTACTGAAGTCCACACGCCTAGATCCCGTGCTCCGCAACAAGAGAAGCCACCGCAGTGAGAAGCCCGCGCACCGCAACGAAGAGTAGCCCCTGCTCACCGCAGCTAGAGAAAGCCCGCGCGTAGCAACGAAGACCCAACGCAGCCTAATTAATTAATTAAAAATAAAATGCTCATACCTATTACCCTGGCAATTCTGCTTTTAAGAATTTATCCTGGGCTTCCCTGGTGGCACAGTGGTTAAGAATCCGCCTGCCAATGCAGGGGACATGGGTTCAAGCCCTGGTCCGGGAAGATCCCACATGCCACGGAGCAACTAAGCCCGTGTGCCACAACTACTGAGCCTGCGCTCTAGA
Organism: Neophocaena asiaeorientalis asiaeorientalis; assembly: GCF_003031525.2. Classification (NCBI taxonomy): domain Eukaryota; kingdom Metazoa; phylum Chordata; class Mammalia; order Artiodactyla; family Phocoenidae; genus Neophocaena; species Neophocaena asiaeorientalis. Next base: position 10,918,358 of record NW_020173687.1, on the reverse strand, counting down.
GCCTGTGAGCCACAACTACTGAGCCTGCGTGCCGCAACTACTGAAGCCCACACGACTAGAGCCTGTGCTCCGCAACAAGAGAAGCCACTGCAGTGAGAAGCCGGCACACTGCAATGAAGAGCAGCCCCCGCTCACCGCAACTAGAGAAAGCCCATGCGCAGCAAGAAAGACCCAACACAGCCATAAATAAATAAATAAAAATTTATATAAAAAAAGAGAATTTATCCTACAGGTTTATTCATACATATGCTAAATGACATATACAGAGTTCTTCATTATCACACCATTTGTTTTTTGATTTTTGTTTTTTTGCAGTACGAGGGCCTCTCACTGTTGTGGCCTTTCCTGTTACGGAGCACAGGCTCCAGACGCACAGGCTCAGCGGCCATGGCTCACGGGCCCAGCCGCTCCGCGGCATGTGGGATCTTCCCGGACCGGGGCACGAACCCACGTCCCCTGCATCGGCAGGCGGACTCTCAACCACTGCGCCACCAGGGAAGGCCCTATCACATCATTTTTAATAGTAAAAAAAATGGAAACAATGTCTATTGATAAAGGACAGGATGAATAAACGGCAGTCCATACATACAATGGAATAACATTCAGTGATATGAAATAAAGAGGCAGCTGTGTATAAACAGGTAAGTAAAGTTCATGCCAGGACTTCCTACAAAATATATATATATATATGTACAGAACCACGTGTATAGCACATACTCGTTTTTGATATTTTAAGGGGATGGAGAGGAAAAGAATATATTATTGATATTTGCTTATATATGCAAAAAATATCTTAAAGGTTATGCAAGGGACTAATAACCCAGTGCTGGGGGGAACAGTATATGCAAAAGGCCCCAAGGTTTAAAAAAAAAAAAGGTGGTAAATTCCAAGGACTAGGAGTGTGCCTGGGAAAGATGACATGTGACAGGTGGTGGCCAGATGCTACAGAGCCTAAACTGCCATTTAAGAGTCTGGTCTTGAGTCCAAGTTCAGTGGGAAGACATTCAAAAGAAGAATATGATCTGATTCACATTTTAAGAGCATCCTGCTGCCATTTGGAGAAACTATTAGCGGAAAGCAAGATGGAAACAGGGAGACCAATTAGGAGACTGGGCAGTTATCTCCCTCTTTAAGGGAGAGATGAGGTGGGCTGGACCGGGAGGAAGCAGTGGAGATGGTGAGGAGAGGATGGACTTAAAAGAAAGTTTGAAATTGGAATCCATGAGTTGATGTGGCACTGGAAGGGGCAGTGAAGCAAAGGGAAGACTGGAGGCTGACTTCTGGCTCAGGTACCACGTGAATGGCGACAGTGCTGATTGAGCTGGGAGGACTAGGGAGAGGGGACTGGGGTTGGCTTGGGATGGGGGTGCACTCCAGGGTACGGTATATTAAGGTTGGCAGGTCAGTAAAACATCCAAGTGGCAACATCAAGTAGACAGTTGGGTACTTGAGCCTGCAATGGGGGAGGCCAATAAGAACTGAGACAGTGTAAACAGAGTAACAAGCACAGATCCTGTGTGGATTCCAAATTGGGGCCCTATGCCTACTCTAGAGAAGTGGGGCGTTACTTCCACCAAAAGTCATGTTCAAGAATGTTCATAGCAGCTCTATTCATAATAGCCCAAACTGGAAATGGCTCAGTGTTCTTCAACAGCAGGTGGATAAATAAACTGTGATGATAGATAGATACATAGGCAGATAGACAGATAGTAGATTAATAGAAAGTATATGCTAAAATAGTGAAAAAGAATGAAGTATTGATACACACAATGTGAATGAATCTCATAGACATTGTACTGAGTCAAAGAAGCCAGACACCAAGGAATACATACTGTATAATTCCATTTATATAGGGTTCTTGAATCAGCAGAACTAACGTATAGTGATAAAAGTCACAATAGAGGTTACCTTGGGTGGGGGAGTGGAAGGAAACAGGAGGACTTGTGGTGGGAGGGGTTGGAAATGTTCTAAACATGGACCTGGGTGGCGATTACCCAGGTATAAACATATGTAAAAAGCATTTTAGCTACTTCAGTGTATGTATGTTATACCTCAGCTTTAAAATATTGTTAAAGAATAAATAGACTAATTTCATCATCTTAGCAAAAGTCAACATATTCATTAAAAAAAAAACAAAATAAATGACAAAAAATAATGCTTCAAGCATCTTAGTATTTTCATAATCATTTTTCTTAACTTTAGGGGAAATTTTCAAATAATTTTAGGGGTAGAACATTCTTTTACTTGAAATTTGAAAATTCCTTCAGTTTCATTTTCATTTCTTTTTCTCCTATAAAATTAAACTTAAGTATTTTATTCAATCAGTCATATCTACCATTTAAAAAAAATTTCTTGGTGGCGCCAGATGCCTCTAAGGGTGGGGGAACAGGACAAGGCTGAGCACGGGGCCTTGGCTGGAAGTTGGTAGAAGGCCCTCAACCCCCTCTGCCAGCCTGTGTAGCCAGGTGACTGCCCTTCCCACCTTGGCAGGGATCTGGGGGTTACTTTCTGGAGACATTGGGATAGAGAGGAGGTGGACATTGCAGAGGCTGGGGATGAAGCAAGGAGCTAAAAACAAAATAGACCCAGCTCCCTTCCCTACATCGGCTTCCAGAACACAGGCAGCCTGGCTCAGGCAGGACCCCTGGAGAGTCCTCTACAGAGAAGTAGAAGTGGGCATCCTCGGCAAAAAGACTGATGACAATGACATTTGGGTCCCAGAATGAAAAAGCTGGCTCACTGCCCAGCCACATTACAGAGAAACACATGGAGCTTCCAAATAGTTGTTTAGTGCCTCCCTCTCCAATATGAATAGAGGTCCTAAGAGCCCCTGACATCTGAGAAACACTTCCAACATGAAAGACAGAGACCAACATCAACAAACAGTAAAAGGGATCTGGGAACAAACCAAGATATTGCAGGGAGTAGATGGAAAGGCATCCAAGTAGGAGACTGGAGAGCAGGATCTGCATCCCAGTTCTGTCACTTGCTGGGCTGCCACATACAATTGTGCAGGTTGTGGACTGCCCAACTCCAGGAGGCACCCTTCACATTGAGGTCTGTGTAGATGGTGCCCCTGGGGCTGTACAGTGCATCACCATATATGGGATCCTGACCCACTATCTGCCCCCGGAAAGTAACAATAACAGAACCTCACACTGGGGGGCTCCTGGAGGGCAGACAACCATCATGGTTGTTTTCATAGCTCCCAAGTCTAATATAAGCATATGAATTGGCTCTCAGTAAATGTTTGTTGACTAAATAAATGAATTAATAAGTCAATGAGTAAGTGAGGGAGACAGTGACTATGTATCCAGTGATTTACAGCATCTATAGCACTTCCATACCCACCACAAGATCACAATAAAGCAGGCAGCATGATGTAGTGGCTATGAGTCCTGGCTCTGGAGGCAGACTGCCTACTTCAAATCCCACTCACTTAATCCCTTTGAGCCTCTGTTCCCTCATCTATAAAATAGAAGTGATAATGATGATGCCTGCTTAGAAGTGCTGTTGGGAGGATTAATTGAGGTGTGTAATAAGCACTTAACATGGACCTGGGCAAGTCTTGTCAGTTAAAATTAGATTTGGCTATATAAAACAGAAATCCCAAGTAGAGCTCTCTCCCTTTCTCTCCCCTCATTGCCCTTATCCTGTGCACACTTAAGAAATCAAAAGGTGTGACATCCAGGGTGAGGATGATGCGTAGACAATCATCAGGGTCCTAGACTTCTATTGTTTTCCTCCACCATCCTTAAGATTGCCTCAAGGACCAAAAAGGTTGCCAGAGTGCCAGCCGTCATGTCCACACTCTAGGCAGGAAGAAGGAGGGCATGAGGAGGGGCAAAAGGTGTGTATCTGCCAACTATCAGCTCCACCCAACAACATCTGCTTGCTGCTCCCCTAGCTGCATGGGAGGCACATTGCTGCCCAGAACAAAATCAGGGGTTGTTAATAAGGAGTAGATATTGGGAGAGCAGCCAGTCATCTCTGCCATATGAGAACTCAAAAAATATCAGCTGTTATTATTGTTGCTAACCCAGTTTTTAAAAAATATTTATTTAGTTAGTTAGTTATTTCTTTATTTAGCTGGGCCAGGCACACAAGATCTTTGTTGCAGCGTGCAGGATCTTTAGTTGCGGCATGCGGGATCTAGTTCCCCAACCAGAGATCGAACCCGGGCCCCCTGCATTGGGAGCATGGAGTCTTAACCACTGGACCACCAGGGAAGTCCCACTAACCCAGTTTTAGAGAGGGGAAAAGTGAAGCTCAGAGAAATTGGGCAATTTTCCCAAGATCTTTGTTCAATTCGTTCAACAAGTCTTAACTGTATACCTACCATGCTATGGCCCCTTAGGCTACAAATTCTGAATAAGACATGGGCTCTGCTCTCAAGGACATGAAATCAAGTAATTTAAAAGATTACTGATGGGCTTCCCTGGTGGTGCAGTGGTTGAGAGTCCGCCTGCCGATGCAGGGGACACAGGTTCGTGCCCCGGTCTGGGAGGATCCCACATGCCGCGGAGTGGCTGGGCCCGTGAGTCATGGCCGCTGGGCCTGCGCGTCCGGAGCCTGTGCTCCGCAATGGGAGAGGCCACAACAGTGAGAGGCCCTCGTACCGCAAAAAAAAAAAAAAAAAAGATCACTGAGTCCAATGGCCTAAAGGACAGAGCACTCAGCCTGGAGTGAAGGTATGGGGCTGGAGTCAGGGAGGGCTTCCTGGAAGAGGTGGAAATCCTCATCATGAGGATATAACTGTACCTACTTTACAGGGCTGTGGAGAAGGTTAAATGAGATATGCTAGTGACAAGCTTAGCAGTGCCTGGCACACAGTGAATGCTCAAATCAAAGCAGCTCTTACGCTTCTATGATCCTTACATCATTATTATCTTGACCATTTTGCAGAAATAAAAATGGCCACTTCTCAACTTTATAATGTTTTGCAAATGAAATTATCTTCAAAGGGTGCCGACCTCTAATATGTATTAACAAGAGGAACAACAGAAAACAAAAATTCCTCATTTTCCTTTCCTTAGCTTCCTGACGCTAAGCCAGAAACTGACCTTGGGAATGATAAATTCGTACTGTTTCAGGAAGAACTGGATTTTAAGAGCTGGCATCTTAAATTTTAACCTCAAGCACTTAGCTGCCATCCTCTCTACTCAACAGTAGGAAAGAAACAGCAAGGGATTAAGAAAAAAAATTTTTTATAAACATCACAGGAGTTTGGTTCTCCTGAAAAGGCTAGAAGAACTGAGGCTAATTCACATTTTACCCCAAGAGAAGTTCAAAAAGTGAGGCAAGCTCTGTTTAAAAGCAAACTCAGAGCAAAATCACATTTTGCGGGGGGCATGAGGTAGCCTTTAAGCTGAACCTCAAAAATAGCATCTGTCCCCAGGATATTTTGGGAGTGTACTTGGCAGAGCATGGCAGGAACCAGAGGCCTGTTTGGACATCTCCTCCAAGGGCGCACCTAAAGAATGCATCACCCGGCCTCCCCTTGACCCCAAGCCCCACCCAGGCCCCAGAGCTGTGTCAGCAGCAGTATAAGTGGTACAGAGATAAAGGGAGATATTTAAACACCCAGAAAACATCTTCTAATTTAGGAACCAAGCTGCAAAATATCTTTCTCCCCTAACAGCTCGAGCTGGGTATTTGGATTTTGAACCTCTTCTCTTGCCAGGCCCCAAAACGTCTTCATGTATTAATAGAAGGCAAGTGTAAGGCTTCAGGGACAGGAGGGCTGTGGGTCTTAAATTGTCCACAGTCAGAAGATTAAGACCGTCGGAACCCTTTCTGGGCCTCTTTGTTTGCACTCTGCTTCCGCTGGGGCTTTTAATCGCCTCATCATTGCTGCCGTTGTTGCAGTAATTATTAAGCCCTTTCATCCTTGCACAAGGAGTGTGCAATCCGTTCATTACATTCCTCCCTGCATGATTGTCGGAAGCAAGTTGGAATTGTTCTCCCTGTTTTGCACAAAGGAAAATGAAGGCCTGGGTGAGTGAACAAGTCCAGGGTCAAAAATTAGTCAGCGCGAGGGAGATACAGGACGTGGGTGGGAATGGGACAGGCACTGGGTCCAGCCCAGTCTACAATGCTTGCAGGTCTAAATTCAAGAAGTGGTTGAGGAGCACATGTGTATCTGTGTTTGTGTGAGTGGTGTCTGTGTGTGTCTGTGTGCTGAATGTCTGTGAGTGGTGTTCTGTGAGTTGGTCTGTATGTTTGTGTGTCTGTGTGTACTCCTGTGTTCGTGTGTTTGCCCATGTGCTTCCGTGTGTACATCTATATATCTGTCTGTGTGTCTATGTGTGTAAAAGGAGGGACAGAGGTGGGAGAGGGAGGGTGATCGGGAGACAAGGAGGAGAATCAGTTAATAAAGCTTGGAATGGCAAAGCTGGGCTCCCCCTTAAAAACCATCTGGTCCATTTTAAGATCTCATTGTTAACTTTGGTAGGTGTGATAATAGCATGGTGATTTAATTTTTAAAGTGATTATCAAGTATTTACTGGTGAAATGACAAGAGGCCAACAATTTGCTTTAAAATACTCTGGCGTGGCATGGACATATACGCACTACTAAATGTAAAACCGATAGCTAGTGGGAAGCAGCTGCATAGCACAGGGAGATCAGCTCGGTGCTTTGTGACCACCTAGAGGGGTGGGATAGGGAGGGTGGGAGGGAGACGCAAGAGGGAGGGGATATGGGGATATATGTATATGTATAGCTGATTCACTTTGTAATAAAGCAGAAACTAACACACCATTGTAAAGCAATTATACTTCAGTAAAGATGTTAAAAAAAAAATACTCTGGCAAAGAAAGAGTAATTTGAAGGGAGATAATCAAATAAGATTGGCAAAATGTGGAAAACTATTGAAGATGGATACCCAGGTATTTATTATGTTTCTATTTTTTGTGTATGTTTTAAAATATATTTTTTAAAAATCCCGTATACCAGTCACTGCAAGCTAGCATCCTGTGGGTCAAACATTACTCGTAAAAATATTTATGAAAATTGAACTGGTTGCCAATATTTGGAAATGGGAGATGGCATATTAAAGTCTCAATTTCCAGCTTTTCTTGAAAAATCAGAAGCTCTAGTAACTCCGGTCCCACAATCCTTTTGGGTAACGAAGCTGGGAGGCAGCTGGAAAGCATCCCCTTTCGATGGGCCCTCTGCTCCCAGTTTACCACAGTCTCCACCATTCTCTATACTCCTGACACTGAGACTGCTTATCATCGCTCTTAGGTCACTGTTTCTCGCTTAGTAAAAGTAAGAGGAAATTGAATGAGATCTCTTGGAGCAAGGACGGTTGTTTGCCATCCAAATGTCTAATATCTATTTCTTTCGTACACTACACCCCTACACTATTGGGGGTGGTAATATAGTCAAAAGTCACATTTTCCAGCTTCTTTTGAATGTAAGAGTACCTTAATGTTCCCCAAACAGGGGCGATTCTGTCCCCCAGAGGACATTTGGCGATGTGTGGAGATGTTTTTGGTTGTCACTGCTAGAGAGGGCGAGTACTACTGACATCTAGTGGGTAGTGGCAGGGATGCTGCTAAACATCCTGCAAGGCAAGGGGCAGACTCCCACAACAAAGAATTATTCAGTCCAAAATCTCAGTAGTGCTGAGGTTGAGTCGCCGATGCATTGCAAATGAAAGTTGATGGTGGGGCTTCCAAGAAAGTTTTTGGTGCCTTACCATTCTCCTTCATTTTCCCTGCAATGCAAACATGATGGCTGGAGCTTAAGTAGCCATTTTGTGACCCTAAAGAGAGAGGTTCCATACTAAAGATGGAAGGAAATGGAGTTCCTGTCCACATCGTGGAGCTACCCCCTTGGAATGCTGACCTCCAGACTGGTTTTATGTAAAAGAAATAAATCTCTAATTTGTTTAAACTCCCGCAGTCAAGTAACTGTTACTGTCAGCCAAGTGCAGTTGCTAAATGACTTATCTCTGTGCCTGGTTCTCTATGCTAGTGGGGAAAGGAAAGATAGATAAGAGGGCCAAATCTTTAAACAGGAGAAAGCATATTTCTTTGTGGCAATGACCCAGTCCACGTACTTTGTTTATGCCACTTTTTGGCCTCCCTGGGCATATGGGTTTGTAACTCTTGGACTGGTCCAACCCCTTCACCAAAAATATGAGGACCTGAAGCCCTCAACAAGTTAATGATGACCTGGGGGATAATCCACAACCTCGTCCTTCTCACATTTCAAGAACCCAAGGCTCATGTAGTGATAAAGAATGTGGTTTCTGGAGCTGGACTGCCTTGGCTCAAAAGCTGGTGCCCCCATTTACTAGCTCTGTGACTTTAGGCAGCTCACTTAACCTCTCTGTCCCTCAGTTTCTCATCCATAAAATATGGATGGCTCTTCAAGTTAAAAAAAAATAAAAAATATAAATAAATAAAATAGGGATGATGATAAAGACATCTATGGCCTTTGACTGTTAGGGGGATTCACATCAGTCAGGGGCCCAGCAGGAGGAGAATTTTATGAATGGACTGCTTACAAAGTTGTGGGTAGGGTGTAGAACCCACAGATGCTGCAACACCCCAAGGCTAGTAACAGAGGGGGTGTTACCACTGAGTAGTAGTAATGGGGGGGGGGCATTCCAACCCCCTAGTGGAAGGCGTTATCACCCTAAGCCGAAAAGGGCAAAGATGGAAACAGTTGCCAGATATGGAGAGAAGGAGACCTATGAAGAGGCTGTCTGAAGGAGCTGTGACCTTCAGTCAAGGGACACAGTGGCCAAGGGTCCCAACAGGAGAGCTGAGGGAATAAATACCCAGATCCACTCTGCTGCCTTCCTCCCGTCTCCTGCCAGTGTCTCTCATTGGTCAAACCAATCAGAAGCCAGCAGGCGGGAGAGCCCTTTGATGCTGTCCACATAGGCGGCAGAGCAGCGTGGGGAAGGCTGGAGGAAGGAAGAGGAGGCTGAAGACTAGGGATCGCATCCCTGTCTCCATGACTACAGGCTTCTGAATTGTGCCATTGGAAGGAAGAGAAGGGCCCTCTCCCTCCCCTTTTCCTCTTCCCACTGGTAGGAGGGAATATGTTAGGAGCGAAACAGCTCTTTTATTTTATTTTATTTATTTATTTTTAACAGCTCTTTTAGACACAAAGTAGAAGCTACATGTTAACGGTGCCAAGCAACTAGACAGAGTCTGAATCCCAGACAAGATGGAACCACCATGGCCAACTATACGCTGTTGGGCTGTTCCATGAGAGAAGATTAAACGTTCATTTTTTTCGGCAGGCGGACTCTCAACCACTGCGCCACCAGGGAAGCCCTCTTTTGGCTTTCATTACTGCAGCTGGACTAATATCCTGACCAATATAAGAGTTAAATCAGGCATTTGCTCAGATTTTGGAACTATTTTAGGCTAAGCTTTTTAAAACAAGCAAAAGTGACTAGAAAATTATAGTCTCTGCTCAAAAATACTGGTAAGGAATCTGCTCTCCAGGGAGATTTAACATAATACAATAGGGAGCAGTGTTTGGTGGAAAAAAAAATGTTTTAACATCTAAAATTCCTCAGGAATTGAGACTTTCAGTGAGCCAAGTTCATTTGTCAGTGACCCAACCACTCTAAGCTCATTGGGGAACTGCAAGACAGAGCTGCTTGCTTCCTAGTTGCTATCAAACAAATCCTGAGGTGAACTCTGATTGGACCAATTTTTACCACATGCCCATTCCTGAACCAGTCGTGGTGGCCACTGATTGGCTGGTGCTAAGTCTCAATGCTCTTTGTTGAGAGGAGTGTCACAGGAACCTCCTGGACAGAGAACTTGCAGAAGGGGTGATGCCAATGGAAACGCGGGGTGCGTGGCACAGAAGAGGACGCAGTAGATGCAGAAGGGCCCCCAATTAGCAAACATCCTTCATACTCACCACTATGAAAAGAAAGAAAATTTAGAAAATAACATAAAGTGTCATGGGGGTGGGGGGTTGGTTGCTGTGGGATTTCCAATCAGCCACTCTGCAAAATTTTTTTTGGCAGATGAAAGTATCCAGCCAGACTAACTTCGGTGACAACATTCAGCATGTGTACTATCCCCAGAAAGTAACTAAATAAATAGGAGAAAGAGGCGCCCCCCGCTGGATACCCAAGGGGCATTTCCAAAGCTATCAACGGAGCATTGTCTGTGTTTCAGTAACGTTGTGAAAGACAACAAAGGAATTCATGTGAAATACAGGGGGCGATTATGTACCAAAGGGTGGGGTGTGAGGCTTGTTAATGCCCCAGGAAAGATGAGGTCCTTCCACTCAGTGAACAGGAGTCATCTGCTTCAGCTCCGGATGGAATTATTACATAACTGCATAACTGGACAATAGCATGTTCCACCCTGTTCTTTGGGGGAGGTTTAAGGCAAGACTGCACTTGGATTTAATTGATATCTTCGTTTGGAAACCCCCCATAGCAGAGCTTGTATCGTAGTTTGGGTTTCCACAGAGGCAGATCCTGAGACAAAGATTCAAGGACAGGTAATTTATTTGGAAGACAAAAGATACATCAGTAGGCAACTGGAGCTTCACCTCCCCGCCCCACCCTCCCAATATAAAACCTGTGTCTCAGAGTTATTCTACCTGAGGGACCAGGGAGCTGGGGTATTTATACACCACCTCCTTCCATGCACAGGTTGGTGGCTGCTGGGCAGAGGGGAGAGAGAATTAATTCTCCAGCACTTCTAGCCTGCTCAACTCCAACAGCCAGGGAAAAAACAAACTCATGCCAAAAGATGAAGATGCTAGCAGCTAGAAGTTGGGCGGATGAAGTCAGGCAAATGATAAAATCTGAGGCTCACAAACAGCAACTGCTACTCCCTAGGTGCAAGTAGTTTATTTGGGAAACAACCTCAGGAAGAATAATGAGGAAGTGGGAAATGAGACAGGGAAGGGAGGACCAGAATAAAGGGTGTGTCAGTGAGTTGTTTACCTTTATGGGCAACCAGGGCTCAATCTCAGTGAGGACCTCTGGAAGATGATGTAGAGTACACTGTAGTGTCCTGTGAGAGGGTGAGGAAGCTGGGACGTTTATCCACCATGCCTATCTCTCAATGGTGGAAGGTGCCGCCTGGGGCTATCAACTCCGAGGCACTTCCCTTGTGACCTGCTGTGTACACGCTGAACACACGGGCCCTGGGCAGTGATGCAGATGCCATAGGTGTGTACAGAACTGTCCACCAAGCTTCAGGTAGTCCTCCAGGGTGGGCTGAAGAGGATGGCTGTGGGCACCAACACTGGCCTGGAAACTCAAGAGAAGGAGGAAACAGAGAAGAAGGTAAAAAACCAACATTTACAAAGTGCAGGGCACTGACATCCATTAGCACATTTCATCTTGTTTTATAATTCCCATTTTACAGATGAGGGAATGTGACTTGCTGTTGGTAATGTGGCAGTTAAGTGGCAGTGCTAGAAATCCAGCTCATATTTACCCTACAAAGACAATGTTTCAATCCCTCTCTCTCTCTCTCTCTCTCTCTCATAATTCCTTTCTTCCCAAATGATGTTTAGAAAGTCATCAAGACTGAAGTCAAGAGAAGCCTCCTGATGTCCTCAAATTTTAAAGATGCTTTTTATGAAAGATAGTTTTCACTTGCACTTTTCATTCATTCAGCATATTTATTAAGCAGCTACTACATGGTGAGAACAAAACATACACAATCCTTGCCCCTTAGGGTTTATATCACAGGAGGGAAAAGAGACGTTAAACAGCTAAATACACATATGGGAAGCAACGGAAGTATGGATCTTAGAGTGGGGAAGTGATGGGGAAGGGAAGGCCACTGACAAAGGGAAATTACTTGATCACAGCTGTGATGCAGTTTCTCAACGTCAGCCCGATTGCACAGGATCGTTTTGTTGTTGGGGACTGTCCTATGCATTGTAGGTTGCTTAGCCTTATAGAACTGGATCCTAGATAGGGTAAATCTTACTGTAGATAGATTGTCTTAATAAAAAAAGTTAAAAAAATAAAATTATTTCAGAAGACTCTACAATAGGACTATCAGTTGGACGTTTGCGGGGAAATCAAGCTTCGTGAGAACTCTAAAGCAGATCTTGACTCCAGCGGGGACTGTGTGAGAGGGAGTGAGAATCCAGGACCTTTCGGACCGACTCACGTGTAAGCAACTGGGAGATCTTTATGGGAATGCAGATGTTTGGTGTTGGATATGAGGAATGACTGTTTTCCATAGATTAAGAAAAAAAAAGATTGTTCCAAACAGATCAATGCAAAAGCCGTCTGGGGGAACACTACTGGACTTCACACCGGCCTGTGTGAGCTTAGCCCATGGATGGACCAACCTTGCTGAAAGAGGGGGAAACTCCGCTGAGCAGAAGAGAATCTTGTTTGCATAAACTCTTGGCTATCTTCAGATTATAGACAGCTTCAGGGCCCATTTCAGAGCTTCTTTGGATGTCATTAAAACTTCATCTCTGGGGCTTCCCTGGTGGCACAGTGGTTAAGAATCCGCCTGCCAATGCAGGGGACACGGGTTCGAGCCCTGGTCTGGGAAGAACCCACATGCCGCGGAGCAACTAAGCCCGCATGCCACAACTACTGAGCCTGCTGTCTAGAGCCCATGCTCTGCAACAAGAGAAGCCACCGCAATGAGAAGCCTGTGCACCTCAGCGAAGAGTAGCCCCCGCTCTCCGCAACTAGAGGAAGCCTGCGCACAGCAACAAAGACCCAATGCAGCCAAAAATAAATAAAATAAAATAAATAAATAAATAAGAAAACATTTAAAAAACAAAACAAAACATCTCAGAAGCAGGAGATTGACGTAGCAGTTAAGATTTAGGCAACTTCAAAATTACATCTGATCCATCTAAACCCCAAAGTGAATTGGGATTTCATCTTTTTAAATGAGACACTTCAGTGCCAATAATAACAAAAACCAATGAGTCAATGGCCCATGCAATTTCAAAACTGTGGTTTTCATCTTATGGCTGGTGGGGACTTCCAGAGAAGTCACAATGTTAATACAGGAACAAACAATGAAAAAATAGTTGACAAAGGCTTAGACCAATGTCTGTATGTTTACACAAGTCCAAATAAATCCTATACTAGCAGTATTTGTAAGTATACCCATAAATGGCAGGGCCAGCATATGTCCATGGCTCTGCCTGGGACAGCTCTGTGGCCTGAGGAAGTCCCTTCGTCCCCCTGAGCAACAGCTTCCTCATTTCTAAAATGCAGATGGCACCAGGACCTGCCTCATAGGGCTGTTGTGAGATATTAAATAAGATACTGTGTGTTAAATGCTAAGTAAGATGATGTATTAGTTTCCTATGGCTGGTGTAGCAAATTATCACAAACCTAGTGGCTTAGAGCAACACAAAGTTATTATCTTATAGTTCTGAGGTCAGAAGTCCAAAAAAATGGGTCTGGTGGAGCTAAAAGCCAGGTGTGGGCAGAGCTGCATTCCTTGTAGAAGCTCCAGGGGAGAATTTGTTTCCTTGCTTTTCCCAGCTTCTAGAGGGATGCCAAATTCCTTGGATTGTGGCACATCCTGCACCTTCAAAGCAAACAGCATGGCCTCTTCTTTTTTTTTTTTTTTTTTTTTTTTGCGGTATGCTGGCCTCTCACTGCTGTGGCTTCTCCCGTTGCGGAGCACAGGCTCCGGACGCGCAGGCTCAGCGGCCGTGGCTCACGGGCCCAGCCGCTCCGCGGCATGTGGGATCCTCCCGGACCGGGGCACGAACCTGTGTCCCCTGCATCGGCAGGCGGACTCTCAACCACTGCGCCACCAGGGAAGCCCCAGTATGGCCTCTTCTGCTCACTCTCTCGGATGCTGATTCCTGACATCACCTTCTCTGACTTTGACCCACCTGCCTCCCTTTTATAAGGACCCTTGTGGTTACATTGAGCCCATTGAGATAACCCAGGATAGTCTCCTCACCTCAAGATCCTTAACCTAATCACACCTGCAAAGTCCCTCTTGCCACATAAAGTAACACATTTACAAGTTCAGGGGATTAAGGCATAGACATCTTTGGGGGGACCGATATTCTGTCTACTATAAGTGGCTGTTAATAGCATTGTTAGTATAGTTTTCTGGTTACAAAAACTCTGTGGCGATGTAGAATAACGATGATGACATATTGGAAAAAGGAAAAAAGGATGCTCTCAAACTGCTGTATGAAAATCTTCCGTAGGAAAGAAGGCTGGGAGAGTACACGCTAAGATGCTTACGGTCATTGCGATTGGAGTTACATCGGTGTAACTAGGGGTGGTGTTTCTTTTCTCCATTTTTGGCGACACTTTTATATGACTTTTATAATAAAGTATTTTAATGAAAATGTTAGTAAATGAAAATAGAAATATCTTTATTATATATGCATATTATTTTTATATATTGTTCTGGCTATCAATTGATGCATGACAAACCACCTCCAGATGTAGTGGCTTAAAAACAACGGTTTATTATTCTTACTCACATGTTCTGTGGGTTGACTGGACTCAGATAAGCGGTTCTCACTTGGTTTCTCTCGTGCCGTTGCAAGCAGATGGCTACTGGGGTTGACGTCCTCTTGACTTGGGCTGGACATCCAAGATGGCATCTCAGTGCCCTCCCACTGGAGCAGCCTAGACTCCTTCCATGGTGGCTCAGGGCTACATGTGGCAGGAAGCCCAGAACTAGCCCAGCATCACTTTCACCATGCTCTACTAGTCAAAACAGACACAAGGTCTAAGCCAGGTCGGATTCAAGGGTGTGGAAGAGTAGACGCCATACCTCGAGGGAAAGAATGAATGACCACCATCTTTGAAGTCAAGTTAACGTGTATCATACTCTTCCTCTCCCCACTCCTCCCCCGTATCATCCCAGGATGTTGCATGCTTTTCCCCTCCCCTATTTCATTCTGGGATGTCTCCCTCTTCTTCTTTGAGGGGAGTGTCACTGCAAAAGCACATCACAGTTTTGTGGGTTTCCAGTTAAGACATGAAACTTGTCCCCTCCAGCAGCATCAAGAGCTTAAGCTTCTTTGAGACGTTGAGGTGGGCTTTTTTGTTTTGTTCTGCTTGTTTAACATCCCTTCCCACTTCCTGTGCCAGGATCTTCCTGTGGGGGGACTACTGGTCAACCACGGTGCCTTACACTCAATTAGCCTATGAGTGGGCAAGTGAACCAGGCCAAGCCAAACAAACCCTCTCTGAAATTTGAATCTCCAACAGAGTAACAGATTCTGAAAAAAGAGTTTGCAGTGGGCACTGTAGGTGACTCCCCACCAACTATTACACCCCAAGCGCAGGGAGGGCCTGATTAGTCTAAGCCAGGGTTTTTCAACCTCTGTACTGTTGATGTTTCAGAACAGATAATTTTCTGTAGTGTGTGAAGCAGGGAGGCGTCATCCTGGGCATTGTAGAATATTTAGCTGCATCTCTAATTTCTACCCATGAGATGCCACTAACACCACCAAATGTCCTCCAAATGGGGGCCAAAATCACCCCCTATGCCTCTTGCTGAGGAATGGTTCAGGGGTGAACAGCCCAAGCCAGATTAGCCAGTGAGATACCAGGATAGATTTCCTGGGGAATTCTGGCAGCAACACTTCCTTACTCTTAAGAGAGAGCCAGGGAAAGCCACTTTCTTTCTTTCCTCCCTACTGGATGTTAACAATTTTATAGCCTGCTTACTACTGGCCGCCACTTTGCAGCCACAGAGGGAGCCAGCTTTCAGTTGAAGCCAACAGGTGGATAGTAGAGGGAAGAGAGAGAAAACCTGTGTTCTCAGTTACATTCTTGAACCCCTGAGTCGACCAACTTCAGAGTTGCCCAACTTACCAACTCCATTACTGCTTAAGCCAGTTTGAGTCATTGTTCTCTATTACTTGCAGCCAAAGCGTCCTTAGTGACAGGTCATCAGAGCTGAAGAAGACACTTGCCAGTTTATGCAACCAAGACCCCCCCCCACCCAGGGCATCCTGTTCTCAAGCCTTTTCAAACTTGCTTCTGGCATTTCTTTCTCCATGTCTATAAAGTGCCTTACATTCTTCTCACAAACTCCTCTCCTGTTCTTGCGGGCCAATTTCTTGATTTGCAGTGGGAGAATTCTGGTTCAGGGGTGAACAGGCCAATAGAATAGAATTCTATTACCTCAGTTGACTAATTTCAGCCCCATAAAAACCAACATTCCCAGCCACCATACCACTACCATGGGGCTACCTTAGAACCTGTTTGCTGAGTATCACTGACCCACCTGGTATTTCACAAAGTGCTGCTTACGAGACCCGCAAGAAAGACTGAGCCTCATGTGAACAGGTCGATAAGAAAATCAATACAGAAAACATTCCAGTAAGTTCTAAAGACAGCACCACACGGATGGGGTGGTCATGCCAAGGGCAGCCCCGTGGGGTCACCCCAGTACATCCTGAGGACTGCCGGATCTAGCAGGAGATGAGAAGTAGGTAAAAGGGCAAAGAGAAGGGCAGGATTCCCTGCTTAGAGAGGCCCTGGCTCCACCACCAAGTCCCTCTGTGACCCCAAAGAAGCTGCTTCTCCCTCCAAGCCTCAGCTGCCTCATCTATCAAATGAGCATGATCTGTACTAACTTCTCAGGGTTGATGTGTGCTTTACCTGAGAGGCACACCTAACCGGTTTAGGGATACGTCTCAACTAGTTGAGGTGTAACTAGAAATCATTTTATTTTTATAATAACTACTACCAAATATCCTCTGTTGAAACCTCCCTTTTCCCTCTGGGTAATAATAAAAAGATGAGAGTAGAGGTAGTATTCACGGTAGCGGCAGTAGTGGAGTGAGAAAGAAGCAGGCTCCCAAGAGAGCCCCTCCACCACGGGCCAGGCGCTGCTCTTACAGACACCGATGCACCGAGTCCTCACAATGACCTCGTGAAGTAGGAACCTGTGTTAGCCCCACATTACAGAAACAGAGAAACAAGAAGTTCAGTCATTTGTCCAAAGTCATGCAGCTCTTAAGGGGTGGGCTTCCTCAATCCACCTCTCTCCAATTCCATAATTTCTCAGGCTCTTTTAGTTACCAAAACCATCTCCTTTCAGTCCTTAAAACTCAAAACTCCTCAAATTAAAATGTCAGTCTCAACCAGTGAGCTGCAGCTAGACCCAACACAGATGAATCTCATAGCCGTGATGCTGACCGAAAGAAGGCAGGCATGAAAGGGCAGACCCTGCGTGATTCCATTTATGCAAAGTTCAAAATTGGGCAAAACTCACCCAGGGTGTTAGGAGTCAGAATGCCGGCAGCCCTTGAGGAGGGGATGGGACCGAAAGGGGCACAAGGTGGCTCTCCGGGGGGCTGGGAGAGTTCTGCATCTTGATCTGGGTGCTGGCTACATCAGCATGTTCAGTTGGTGGACATTCTTTAAGCTGTGTACTTATGACATATATATAATTTTTTTTTTCTGTATATGTATTATATTTTAGTAAAAATTTACTTGAAAAAACTTCAATCTAGAATTTGATTCAAAGTTCTTCTACAGAGCTTCCCTGGTGGCGCAGTGGTTGAGAGTCCGCCTGCCGATGCAGGGGACACGGGTTCGTGCCCCGGTCTGGGAAGATCCCACGTGCCGCGGAGCGGCTAGGCCCGTGAGCCATGGCTGCTGAGCCTGCGTGTCCGGAGCCTGTGCTCCGCAACGGGAGAGACCACAACAGTGAGAGGCCCGCGTACCGAAAAAAAAAAAAAAAAGTTCTTCTACACCTTCCCCCCTTCCAACACCCAGTTCAAGCAAGACTTATGGCTCTAAGGGCTTGGAAGTGGGGGGCGGAGGGGGCTGGGTAGCAGTGGGAGTAGGGTGCCTTTCCACTAAAATGGCTTCACAGGGACCCCTGAAGAGAAGTGGCTGTCCCCAACTGCTAGATGACCTCTGAATTTAGACTCAGAAGGCCCCTTCATCATTTTATTGTGTATGTAAAGTGCCGGGTACAAAAGCATATGTAGCGGGGGTGGGGCCCTAGAGGGAGACCCAATATATCTGATATCTCAAGGACTAGAAGTGGGGATGCGCTGCTCTTTTAAAGAGGCCAGAAGTTTGTGGAGTCATACTTGGTTGAAGAAGACATTTCTATTTGTGGCCTTTTAGTTAGACAGGAGGAAAAGCCTAAGTCTACTGTCTGAGACAGAGTTCCTCCAGAAGCCAATGCGGAGGCAAGGCTTCGAATGCAAGCAAGTGATTTGAGAGGAGGTCTTGGGGAGCACTGGTCCAGGAGTGGGGGAAGGAGGCAGGGACAGGAAGGGGCAGGTTGCCACCAAGGGCAAGTGGGACTCTGCCCCACTGGAAACTTCTGAGAGCCCGTGGAGAACATGCCCCTGTGTTGTCCGCCCTGAGGAGCAAGGAGTTGAGCTGCTTACCCACAAGGCTCCCACTTGTCCTTGGTCGAGGGCTGTTTCTAAGGGCATGAGCTCCTGGCCAGACCCTGAGGGACGCTGAGCCCACTCCAGTGGCCGGAGAGAGCTTTCTGCCAGAAAGCTGCAGTGTGAACACCGAGGGCTGAGGGGATGTGCAGGCCATCAGCATGATGGGGGAACACCTGTCCCCAGACTGTTCGTTCTGTGGGGAAAAGGAACTCTGATCGGCTTCAGCTTGAGTGTTACTTGGAGCCAAAAGCATTCCCATCTGATATGGGAAGAGCAAGGGAAGCTGGAGAGTGGACTGAAGTGAAAATTTAGAACAAGAAGAGACAAGTGGGAAGCAGAGTTTGAGGAAAAGGTATTCAGATTTCTCAGAAAGTGTTGCGGAGCCGAGGGGACTGGGTTTCCTACTGCATCATGAAATGGGAATTAGATCACACTGAGTGTTTATTAAATGGGGGCGGGGTATGACCCTGTCTGGAGGGTGAAGAACCTGGAAACATTTAAGTGTGAGAAAGAGAGAATGCGACCTGGAGTGAGTGAGAGAGAGAGAGAGAGAGAGAGAGAGAGATGAGAGGGGCTGAGGGAAAGGGGAAGATGGAGATAGAGGTGAAGAGACAGAGACAAACCAAAGAACTGTGGAAATCCGCATACCAAAATGTTGTCACCACTGTAAGTGGTGAGACTAAAACACTGTTTCCTCTCTTTCATATGTGCTTTTCAAGATTTCTTCATTAAACATGTATTACTTTTGAGATTAGAAAAAGAATTGAGAAAAAAAAGGTCCCACCTCCAGTGCTAGAATTTACACGTCTTGGTGGAGAGAATGCCCACCTTGAATCCTTTCTCTCTTTAGTTCTTCCATGCTTCTGGAATTTGATTTAAATACAAACACAGTTTCTTCTCTCCGTTCTTCCTTCTTCCTGTTTTTTTTTTTTTTGGAGACAATCTGGGTCAGAGTCAGCTCATTGCTGAACCAGAGCTAAGGCTGACAGTGGGTGGATTAAAGGAAATTTAAGGAGAGAAGGATTAGACACTGCTTTGGAATTGAGAATTGGATTAAATTCTTCTTCTTCCTGGCTCTACCTCTGCAAGAACTGTCTTGTCCTAGAGTAGTATAGGAGAGCAGTGGGGAGGGAAATTGTCTCTGTTTAGGGAGGTGATAAAATTGGGCTTAGATGATTCATTCTTTCATATATTCATCCAACAAGCATTCAGGGAGAACCTCCTCTTGCCCAGCCCTGAGCTACCCTAGGGATATACCAAGATGAATACTACCCAGTCCATGCCTGAGAGGAGCTCCCGGTCAGCTGAGAGAGACACACATCCGGACTGATAAGACCAATACAAGAGGATCAATCCATGCCCAAATAGAGTTTCGTACAAAGGCTGAAGTTCTGCTTTCACCCCACCCAGATACAGATCTTGGTTCTGAAATGAAGAAGTAAGAAGGGACGAGGGAGATTCTTATTTAGAAGAAAAGTGGTGACAAGTTGATGCAGGTGGTTTCCAAAAGATCTTGACTTCCAGAGCAACCAGGGCTCAGTGGAAGGAATGAGGCTAAACTTGAGACCCATAGGGCTGAAGGAAGGTAGAAACAGAAGGCAAAGACAGTGTAGCAGTTAGCATGCTTTTGGCTGCAAGTAATAAAAAAGCCAACCCAAAGTGGCTTCAACAATAAAACTAAAAAGCTTATGATATTTACAAAGAAGTTCAGAGCTAGATGGTTCCAGAGACAGTTCAGTAACTCAGTGACATTGCCAAGGGCTCGGGGGCTCTCTCTCTGTGCTCCTCCAGCCTTAGCTTGTTGAGGAAGAGGCAAAATTCCTTCCACGTGTCTCTTACAAGAGGGAGAAACTTTTCCCAGAAGCTCCTGGGCAGACTTTGCCTCACATCCCATTAGCTGGGATTGAGTAATATGTCCATGCTCAAACTGCAAAGGTGGCTTGGAAAAGGAATAGCTCACTTTTTCAGCCTCTGTTATAATGGGTGGGCTCTGTCAGCCAAGAAGAAGGGGGGAGGGGATGATGTGTAGATAGGCAACCAAAAGTATCTGCCTCAGAAGGGAATTAACATTCTCTGGGCACTGTTTCTAACCCCAGCTGTCCCCAAAATTTCCAGCTTCCCCTTTAATATCTAACTAACAATCAGACCCCATGACTCTAACAAGACCAAACTTTTATCAGGTTCTTTCTGCAGGATATTACTCAGAATCTCTGGGGGATGTTCACATGTCCCATGGACCATCCCTGTGGCTGCCTGGCAACCACAGTGAGCTGTCTCTCCCAGGACTTCTACTGCCCTTGTCTGCCTTCTCTTAACTGCCTGCAACAAGATGCTCTCCTGTCTCCAACGCCATCTTAATCTGGAGGCGGTACACAGCCCTCTTCCTTATCAGCTCCCTAAAACATGTCTGGCTTAATTATAGAATATAGATTCAATTACTGTAACTCCCATGAACAGTGGCTTAAACAAAGCAGAAGTTTATTTTTAACAATAAGAATGATGTCTGTAAGCAACCAGGATGACTAGACATGTGCATATCAGCTGAAAATCAGCCCCCTTTATGTCTCTCTCATGGAACGGTCTGTGTGTGATTAGTCTAGGGGTGATGGGGCAGGCTCCTTCTGTCTTGCTCTCTTCCATCCCTTGTATGTTGCCCTTGTCTGCACAGTCCAAGTTGGAACCCACTATATCTACGTTCCAGGCAGCGGGATGGAGTAAAAAGCAAAAGAAAGAACTTTTCCTGGCCCTCTGCCCAGCACCCCCTGGGCCTTTGAGGGCATGATTTAGAGGTGGACCACATCACTTCTACCCATATCCTATTGGCCAGCATGTAGTCACATGGCATAGTTAGCTTCAAGGGAACCTGGGAAATGTAGTCTTTAGCTGGGCAGCCATGGCCCAGGTACAATCCTATTTCTATGAAAGAAGAGGAGAATTGATATTGGGGACAATTAGTATCTGGGTAATACCAAGCCTAAGATGAGCTTGCAGCAGGGAACAACATTTTATTGAAGACTTGAGGATAACAGGTGGGAATTACAATGCAGAAAAGGAAAACACAAAATGAAATTGAAAGCAGATAGTTTCTAGAGGCCATGTACCTGCGTCCTGCTTTCCCTCATGCCGGTCACCGTCCTCCTTTCTCTCCAGCCAGTTGTGAGAGCCAGTCTACCTCCCACGGAGGGGGGCCTCCTGACCCTCTCTCTAGAATTTAGAGCCTTTCTCTTCCTTGCCTACCCTAGATATGGGCAGTGGGAATATCCAGGTCCTTCAGAGGAAAGCTCCATCCACTGTGTGCTTCCCCATGGCCCAGGTGAGGACAGCTTGAGAGTTGTGAGAACATTCCCCCAAGTCAGGGTCCCTCTGCTTAAGTGTGGGTCCTCTCCATAGGCCTCCCTCCAGGACAGGAAAGGAAAAGTACAGGCCAGCCCCTCCCTCTCTGCATGGTCAGTTTTCAAATGGAAGACCATTTCCATCTTCAAATACAAAAACTACCAGAGCAAATATTTGATCCAAAAGACACACCTCTCTTCCAAGGACTCCAGGAACACTTTTATCTAAATGAAAGCTTAGAAGTTAATTCCTTTTCTCTAAAAGGGCTGCCATATTTCTACAGAGCCACTCAACTCACAGACATTATGCCAACACTGCTGGTGACAATGGACAAATTACATAACCCCTCTGCTTCCTCGTCTGTCAAATAAGATTAATAACAGACCCTTTCACAGGGTTCTTGGGAAGATCTAGAGGGATGAAGGTAAGGCGCTAGCTTAGCACAGAGCTTGGCCCATAGTTAACACCCAATCCATGTAGCAATTATAATTACTATTACTAAACAATAATAAACAACTCAACATGGGGAATATGTATCTGAATAATGTCACTGTTTTAAGACTTCCCCCAAGAGTAGTAGTTCCTCCCAGAATAAAGGGGGGAAACCATTTCCATCTTCAAAGACAGAAACTGTTCCTAACCCACTTCAAGAATTTGAAAATCTAGACTCACTTTCAGGACTGGCTACACAATTTGCAAGGCCCAGTGTAAAATGAATATGCAGGGTCCCTGATTCCAAAATTATTAAGGATTTCAACATGGTGACTGCAGAGCATTAAACCAAGCGCAGGGCCCTTCTGAGCCCAGGCCCTGTGTAGCTGCACAGATTACAGACACGCCCACAAAGCTGGCCCTGCTCACCTCCACCGGCGTGACAGAAATTAGAGATGTAAAACAGTAAGTTGCAACATATACTATGAAAACATCTGTAGGCAGATCATAGCCTGCTTTTTCTACTTAGCAACCTCCACAATTGTAATAACAACAGCCTCATTTACGGAGTCCTTGCCCTGAACTAGAGACAAGGCTCGGACACCATCTCGTCCGACCATCACATCCCTGTCTTAATGTAAAAGATGGAAAACTGGCAATCAGAAGGTAAGTAACCTGTCTAAGGGCACAGAAGCCCAAGTCCGCCAGATTGCAGAACCTACGCCCAGAATCACTGTGTGTGCCACCAAAGTGTCCCCCCACCCCCTAAACTGGAGGGTGGAGGAAGCAGTGGCCTCTGGAAACCCTCCTTTGCTGAAAGCACGGGGCCAGGTTTAGTTTCCATCCTTGGGTCAGACTTGCCTGCTTGAAGTTTCCCTGCTTCAACCACCCCCTGTCTCTGACCCACCTTTCTCAGAACGCATGTGATTCCCCCTAGTTCCCCCTGACCTCCTCCTGCACCTGGGCACTCACTCTTGGAGGAGAGGGAGCTCCAGATTAGATTTGTGTATTTATTCTTGTTTTTACTTATTTATTTTTTGCAGTACGCGGGCCTCTCACTGTTGTGGTCTCTCCCGTTGCAGAGCACAGGCTCCGGACGCGCAGGCTCAGCGGCCATGGCTCACGGGCCCAGCCGCTCCACGGCATGTGGGATCCTCCCGGACCGGGGCACGAACCCGTGTCCCCTGCATCGGCAGGCGGACTCTCAACCACTGCGCCACCAGGGAAGCCCCTTGTTTTTATTTTTAATGGCTTAGAATAAAGTCTGAAATATTTTCTGGGAGTGGAGGGGTGGGAGAGTCTTCACAAGGCTGGGGAAGGGCCCAGTGAGGATGTGAGTGAGGGGCTTCTGGGCTGCTAACCTTCCTGTGAGTTCTCACAGTGCAGAACTCACAAATATTCATAGAATTTCAGAACTAGAAGCAGCATCTAGAGCTAAACTGCTTTCAAATCCTGGCTCCACCATTTCTTAGCTGTGTGACCACAAGCAAGCTGAGAAACTCTCTATGCCTCAGTTCAAATGGGGGATAATAATAGTAGTAGCGCCACCATGCTGTTGTAAGTGATAATTATTACCACTATTATTATGTCTTCATTGTTATGATTTGTTTAGAGTTCATGGGAATTCTTGGAGAGACTGTGTAGCATCACGGCTGAGAGCACAGACGCTGAAAGCCGACTGCCTGTTATCTAAATCCTACTTCCATACTTAGAGCTGTGCGACCTTGGTTAAGAATTTGACCTCTCTGGGCCTCGGTTTCTTTATTTGCCAATATTTCCCTTGGACAAAGTGATTGGCTTAGAGATGGCATGTGAGACTCAATTGGACCAATGAACTTCAAGGCCAGGACTTGTGCTGGGACCACAGGGAAAAGAAGCACTTTTTCCATCAGGGTTGCTGAATTGGCAGGATGTGATCCTGGAGCTGCCAGGGCCATCCTGGTTACCTGGGGAGGAGAGTGAAGCTAACACAGAGGGAAGCACTAAGAGAGCAGGAGTAAGAGAGTCACGATGACACTGTTTGAGCCCTTGGATGCAGCTGTGCCAGAAGCAAACCACTTTTGGACTTCCCAGTTTCATGAGCCAGTGAATTCCCTATTTTGTGAAAGCTACTTTCAGTTGGGTTTTTCTCACTGGAAAGCATTCAGGCTACAGTAGGAGGTTAAGCAACTTGCCCAAAGCCTGAAAGCTGGTAAGTAGCAGACCAGGGTTAGAAGTTTCTAACCTGTTGCACCCAGACCAGCATTCTGTATTTGGGTGTTCATTGATTTCACCTCTTTACCCATTTTCTCATCTGCAAAATGGGACAACACCAGGCTTGCAGGACTTCTGGGAAACATAAACTGAGAGGTCACACCTAGTGCTGTCTGTGGCTGGAGGCTGAAGCTCTGTGCATCCAGTTTCCAGTGCTGTGGGCCTGGGTTTTGCCCCTAGTCAGTTATTCCATCCCAGGGATGTCTTTGGCTGACCCCAAATCAGCCAACCAGTCAAGGCCCCCAAACTTCTTTAGGAGAGCAGCTGTGAATCTCAGAGGGAAGGGCCACTTCCTTTCCTGGCTATGTGTCCTCACTGGTAGACAGAGCGAGCTGGATGACCCTGAGGACCCTGGAGGTCTGAGTCTAAGAGGTAGAAAAGCGCCCTGTCATCTTGATTTCTGGAATCTTCCAAGGACTTGTGGCCCATCTGGGAATGACCTGTAGCTCAAGGAAGACGGCATTGAACCAAATCGACTTAATCTCTTTTCTTCAT
The DNA here is from genome assembly GCF_003031525.2 of Neophocaena asiaeorientalis asiaeorientalis. Classification (NCBI taxonomy): domain Eukaryota; kingdom Metazoa; phylum Chordata; class Mammalia; order Artiodactyla; family Phocoenidae; genus Neophocaena; species Neophocaena asiaeorientalis. The sequence continues at coordinate 10,893,500 of NW_020173687.1, read as the reverse complement.
GAAGTTTACATTTAGTGGTAGAGGTGGACGATAACACATAAAACAAACACAGGACATAATACTACATGGTAACAGTAGGGAGAAAATATGTCCTCAAATGCCTGATAAGTTCTAAGAAGGAAAAAGGATATAGATTCATGGAACTGTTTATTAGGAGGCATCAGAAGGGGCCTCTCTGAGGAAGTGACATCTCATCAGAGACTACTTTGGTCTCTCTCTGAATTCCAAGCTCTTAACACTGGTCTACCTCCCAGAAAAAAGACCAGGCCGGATTTTTACCGGGAAGCTTGCTGACACCGCTAAGCTAGGAGTCAATGATCCATTGGAGCCTTGGTAAACAGCCATCCTGCTCTACTGACAACTCTTTAGGACATTTTAAAAAGTTTAATGGGTCATTGATTTGCTCCATTAGCTAAATCTGTGAAGGAAAGGCCCAAGAAACCACCCGAGACCATTCCTCAGGCAGGCCTGCCAAGAAAAGGTTTTCGCTATCATGACACATGGCCATTTGTTTATTTTCTAACCAGTCATCACTAAAAGATTCCCAATCACCACCATCACAGCTCTGGGGGATACCAAGGCTTGGCTGGTTCTAGGCCAGGACATGGCAGAGAACTGGTAGAGCGTGACAGATGAAAGCCAAGCCTTAGAGAGCCACGGAAGATTCCAGAACCTCAAGTCCCTCCTCCCAACGCAATATCAGGGGCTTGGGGCACAGATAAGAAGTCGAGGTCCCTACCCTCCTGGAACACTATAGTGGGGGGCAGGAAAAGGAAACAAGCCAACAAATAAAGAGAGAAATTTTAGAGGTGAGCACTGTGATGGAAATATTGGCTTAGAGATGGCATGACCTTGCAAGATGACCTTGCAAAAAACAAGGTCACCGGTAGAAAGTGACTGGGGGCTATTTTAGAGACCGTGGTCAGAGACCTATCTGCAGAGGTAACAGTTGACCTGAGACTTGAAGGGTGACAAGATCTGCAGGAAGAGTGGTCCAGGCAGCAGGAACAGTTGGTGCAAAGGTCCTGAGGTAGAAACTCATTCAATGAATTAGAGGATTGGTCTAGAATACAAGAAAAGGAGAAAGGTTGGGGAGGTGGGCCAGGGTTAGGACTTATTTGGGTTTCACTCTAAGAAGGATGGGAAACTATTGGAGGGTTTTACCTACAAGAGTTTCATGATCCAAAAGTTAAAAGCTCTCTCTGGCTGCTGCTATGTGAAGAACGGATATAATAGTGATTAGCTGATACTTGAAATTAGGGGTTTCATTCAGGACCAATATTGTGACAAAGTTTCACCCTCTGCCACTGTGGTAGGTTGAGTGGGGGACATATCTCAAAAAAGATATGTCCAAGTCCTAACCCACAGAACCTGGAATATAACCTTATTCAGAAAAAGGGTCTTTGCAGATGTAATTAATTTAAGGATCTCAAAATGAGATCATCTTGGATTACCTGGCAATGCAAAATCCTCCTGGATTAGAGTGGGTCCTAGATCCAATGACAGGTATTCTTGAAAGAGTGAGGCCGAGGGAGATTAGACAGCTGGAAGAGGAGACAGAGGAGAAAAACCACATAAAGACGGACACAGACTGCATTTATGCTGCCGCAAGCTGAGGTACAATTGAAGTCACCAGGAACTGGAAGAGGCAAGGAAGGATTCTCCCCTAGAGACTTCAGAGAGAGTGTGGCCCTGTCAACACATTGACTTCAGACGTCTGGCCTCCAGAACTGTTCAAAAATATATTTCTGTTGCTTAAAGCCACCACATTTGTGGTAATTTGTTACAGCCACCCTAGGTAACTAATGCATCCACTAAACACACGTGGACTCTGCACGCACACACCCACCTCCACTCCTTCATCAAGATCCTGTGCATAGCACTGGCCCCACTCAAAGGCCGCTCCAGTCACTGGGTGGTACTCCCTGCAGGCATGAGGGCCACTTGGGCTCCAGATGGGCATTTGATTTATTTACTTACTTAGGTCAGCCCACAGTAAGAAGAATGAACCAGCCTTGTTCTGTCCCCCCCAACAAGGAGCTCTGAGTTCTGTGAGTTCCAGATAAACTAGCACTCAAAGAAACAAGGGCAGGAAGAGTATGTGGGATCCTCCCGGACCGGGGCACGAACCCGTGTCCCCTGCATCGGCAGGCGGACTCTCAACCACTGCGCCACCAGGGAAGCCCCTTGTTTTTATTTTTAATGGCTTAGAATAAAGTCTGAAATATTTTCTGGGAGTGGAGGGGTGGGAGAGTCTTCACAAGGCTGGGGAAGGGCCCAGTGAGGATGTGAGTGAGGGGCTTCTGGGCTGCTAACCTTCCTGTGAGTTCTCACAGTGCAGAACTCACAAATATTCATAGAATTTCAGAACTAGAAGCAGCATCTAGAGCTAAACTGCTTTCAAATCCTGGCTCCACCATTTCTTAGCTGTGTGACCACAAGCAAGCTGAGAAACTCTCTATGCCTCAGTTCAAATGGGGGATAATAATAGTAGTAGCGCCACCATGCTGTTGTAAGTGATAATTATTACCACTATTATTATGTCTTCATTGTCATGATTTGTTTAGAGTTCGTGGGAATTCTTGGAGAGACTGTGTAGCATCACGGCTGAGAGCACAGACGCTGAAAGCCGACTGCCTGTTATCTAAATCCTACTTCCATACTTAGAGCTGTGCGACCTTGGTTAAGAATTTGACCTCTCTGGGCCTCGGTTTCTTTATTTGCCAATATTTCCCTTGGACAAAGTGATTGGCTTAGAGATGGCATGTGAGACTCAATTGGACCAATGAACTTCAAGGCCAGGACTTGTGCTGGGACCACAGGGAAAAGAAGCACTTTTTCCATCAGGGTTGCTGAATTGGCAGGATGTGATCCTGGAGCTGCCAGGGCCATCCTGGTTACCTGGGGAGGAGAGTGAAGCTAACACAGAGGGAAGCACTAAGAGAGCAGGAGTAAGAGAGTCACGATGACACTGTTTGAGCCCTTGGATGCAGTTGTGCCAGAAGCAAACCACTTTTGGACTTCCCAGTTTCATGAGCCAGTGAATTCCCTATTTTGTGAAAGCTACTTTCAGTTGGGTTTTTCTCACTGGAAAGCATTCAGGCTACAGTAGGAGGTTAAGCAACTTGCCCAAAGCCTGAAAGCTGGTAAGTAGCAGACCAGGGTTAGAAGTTTCTAACCTGCTGCACCCAGACCAGCATTCTGTATTTGGGTGTTCATTGATTTCACCTCTTTACCCATTTTCTCATCTGCAAAATGGGACAACACCAGGCTTGCAGGACTTCTGGGAAACATAAACTGAGAGGTCACACCTAGTGCTGTCTGTGGCTGGAGGCTGAAGCTCTGTGCATCCAGTTTCCAGTGCTGTGGGCCTGGGTTTTGCCCCTAGTCAGTTATTCCATCCCAGGGATGTCTTTGGCTGACCCCAAATCAGCCAACCAGTCAAGGCCCCCAAACTTCTTTAGGAGAGCAGCTGTGAATCTCAGAGGGAAGGGCCACTTCCTTTCCTGGCTATGTGTCCTCACTGGTAGACAGAGCGAGCTGGATGACCCTGAGGACCCTGGAGGTCTGAGTCTAAGAGGTAGAAAAACGCCCTGTCATCTTGATTTCTGGAATCTTCCAAGGACTTGTGGCCCATCTGGGAATGACCTGTAGCTCAAGGAAGACGGCATTGAACCAAATCGACTTAATCTCTTTTCTTCATGAAGTTTACATTTAGTGGTAGAGGTGGACGATAACACATAAAACAAACACAGGACATAATACTACATGGTAACAGTAGGGAGAAAATATGTCCTCAAATGCCTGATAAGTTCTAAGAAGGAAAAAGGATATAGATTCATGGAACTGTTTATTAGGAGGCATCAGAAGGGGCCTCTCTGAGGAAGTGACATCTCATCAGAGACTACTTTGGTCTCTCTCTGAATTCCAAGCTCTTAACACTGGTCTACCTCCCAGAAAAAAGACCAGGCCGGATTTTTACCGGGAAGCTTGCTGACACCGCTAAGCTAGGAGTCAATGATCCATTGGAGCCTTGGTAAACAGCCATCCTGCTCTACTGACAACTCTTTAGGACATTTTAAAAAGTTTAATGGGTCATTGATTTGCTCCATTAGCTAAATCTGTGAAGGAAAGGCCCAAGAAACCACCCGAGACCATTCCTCAGGCAGGCCTGCCAAGAAAAGGTTTTCGCTATCATGACACATGGCCATTTGTTTATTTTCTAACCAGTCATCACTAAAAGATTCCCAATCACCACCATCACAGCTCTGGGGGATACCAAGGCTTGGCTGGTTCTAGGCCAGGACATGGCAGAGAACTGGTAGAGCGTGACAGATGAAAGCCAAGCCTTAGAGAGCCACGGAAGATTCCAGAACCTCAAGTCCCTCCTCCCAACGCAATATCAGGGGCTTGGGGCACAGATAAGAAGTCGAGGTCCCTACCCTCCTGGAACACTATAGTGGGGGGCAGGAAAAGGAAACAAGCCAACAAATAAAGAGAGAAATTTTAGAGGTGAGCACTGTGATGGAAATATTGGCTTAGAGATGGCATGACCTTGCAAGATGACCTTGCAAAAAACAAGGTCACCGGTAGAAAGTGACTGGGGGCTATTTTAGAGACCGTGGTCAGAGACCTATCTGCAGAGGTAACAGTTGACCTGAGACTTGAAGGGTGACAAGATCTGCAGGAAGAGTGGTCCAGGAAGCAGGAACAGTTGGTGCAAAGGTCCTGAGGTAGAAACTCATTCAATGAATTAGAGGATTGGTCTAGAATACAAGAAAAGGAGAAAGGTTGGGGAGGTGGGCCAGGGTTAGGACTTATTTGGGTTTCACTCTAAGAAGGATGGGAAACTATTGGAGGGTTTTACCTACAAGAGTTTCATGATCCAAAAGTTAAAAGCTCTCTCTGGCTGCTGCTATGTGAAGAACGGATATAATAGTGATTAGCTGATACTTGAAATTAGGGGTTTCATTCAGGACCAATATTGTGACAAAGTTTCACCCTCTGCCACTGTGGTAGGTTGAGTGGGGGACATATCTCAAAAAAGATATGTCCAAGTCCTAACCCACAGAACCTGGAATATAACCTTATTCAGAAAAAGGGTCTTTGCAGATGTAATTAATTTAAGGATCTCAAAATGAGATCATCTTGGATTACCTGGCAATGCAAAATCCTCCTGGATTAGAGTGGGTCCTAGATCCAATGACAGGTATTCTTGAAAGAGTGAGGCCGAGGGAGATTAGACAGCTGGAAGAGGAGACAGAGGAGAAAAACCACATAAAGACGGACACAGACTGCATTTATGCTGCCGCAAGCTGAGGTACAATTGAAGTCACCAGGAACTGGAAGAGGCAAGGAAGGATTCTCCCCTAGAGACTTCAGAGAGAGTGTGGCCCTGTCAACACATTGACTTCAGACGTCTGGCCTCCAGAACTGTTCAAAAATATATTTCTGTTGCTTAAAGCCACCACATTTGTGGTAATTTGTTACAGCCACCCTAGGTAACTAATGCATCCACTAAACACACGTGGACTCTGCACGCACACACCCACCTCCACTCCTTCATCAAGATCCTGTGCATAGCACTGGCCCCACTCAAAGGCCGCTCCAGTCACTGGGTGGTACTCCCTGCAGGCATGAGGGCCACTTGGGCTCCAGATGGGCATTTGATTTATTTACTTACTTAGGTCAGCCCACAGTAAGAAGAATGAACCAGCCTTGTTCTGTCCCCCCCAACAAGGAGCTCTGAGTTCTGTGAGTTCCAGATAAACTAGCACTCAAAGAAACAAGGGCAGGAAGAGTACGAACCTGGAGAGTCACTTAAATGGCTAAGACTTATATTAGGCAGCTTCCAAGTGTAGGGTTCCCAAAGTTTTCACCCGAAGGGGCATCTTTTGTTAATTTCCCCCTCCATGGAATACTCAGTTTCTAAAGACATTGTCTATCAAACCAATTGCATTTATTCAACAAGGATTTACCTCCCGTTTGCTATTATTTGAAGGTATATAATAACGGGGGCTCATATTTATTGATCCACTCACTAGACTAAAAGCATTATACATACTCTTTCAATCTTCACACCACCCTATGAAGTGGGTACTTTCATTATCTTCATTTTACAAAGGAGGGAACAGAGGCAGAGAGGGGTTAGGTAATTTGCCCAAGGTTGCACAGCTAGTATTTAGTAGAGCCGGAATTTGGACTCAGGCAGCCTGTCTCCAAAGTGAGCACTCCCCTGAAGACTGGTTAGAATCCTGGCTTCCATACCAATGTGCAAAGGTACTCTGGACAAGTGATTTTGCCTCTCTGTGCCTCAGTTTCCTCATCTATAAAATGGGAATAATAAAAGTGCCTATATTGTAGGGTTGTTGTAGAGATTAAATGAGAAAATGTACTTGGAATGCCAGGCACAGTGCCTGCCACAAGCACTCAAGGAATGAGCTGGAATTCAACACCGCTGCTCTGGGTAGGCTTGAGATGGGAAGAGTGAACAGAGATGATTCTGTCCTCTAGGGTCTCTGACCCCATGGAGTTCACAATCTTCATATAATGTGCCCGACCCAAAAGTGAATGGCTTAAAGTACAACCTGCAGGAAAACCACCTGACCAGCCCTTCTCATGTGTGCTTCAAGGACCACAGGTATAGAATTAGCTGGGGTTGCTGGTAAAAAATACAGATTCCTGTATCCGAATCCTTTGGAAGTGGGCCCAGAAATCTGCCACTATTCAACACTAATGCACCACAGAATTTGTGCTCCACTGAGTCCATTCTAAGCAGGACTTCCTTGCTATTTGGGGAAATATTAAAAATCATTCCAAGACCCCAATCCATTCATTTCTGCAGTGCCCAGGATAGGAGACTCCAAACGCAAAGTACATGCAGAGAGTAGTGGGCCTTCCCCAGCAGCCTGGTAAATTATGAAGCTCTAAGTTTCACGAAAAAAGGGCGGACATCTATCTGGCCAGAGGCCGGAGCCTGGAAGGGGAGCATGTAATCCCCCCCGCCCCCCTGGGAGCACTGAGGCCTGGGCCCTGGCGCTGCAAGAAAGATGCATGACTGCTTCAAGGTCACTCTGTGATTCAACGGACCGCGTCGATGCTTGAATTCAAGATCGGTGGCAGCCGGGCAAACCCACGCGCCGTAGGCGGGGCTCCCGGGGTCGCCTAGGCAACGGGCGCGCGCCACGCCCAAGCCCGTAGACCGGGATGGGAGGGGAGGAGGGAGGGCACGCTGCAAGATGTCTTCCCCCAGCACCTCCCCCGGCTCCGCCCCGCGGAACTGCTAGCCGACATTCCTGAGCGCTGATTGGTCCTTCCGCTTGAGGGGCGGAGCCCGCGGCAGCGCGGTGCGTACTTCCGGCTGCCGGGTTGACATGAAGAAGCAGCGGCGGCTAGGGCGGCGGTAGCGGCGAGAGTCGCGGCTTGCAGCGGGACCAAGTGCGGAGAGCGCGACGCGGCCTAGAGCGGCAGACGGCACAGTGGGCCGAGGAGGAGGCGCAGCAGCCCCCCTGGCCCGCCATGGAGATGGAAAAGGAGTTCGAGCAGATCGACAAGGCTGGGAGCTGGGCGGCCATTTACCAGGTGCGGGAGCGCCCCCAGAGCGCGGCAGGCCCTTCGCTTAGGCCTAGCGAACCTTCCCCTCAGACCCCCAGGTCCCGCTCTCCCTCTGGGTCCCGCCCTCCGCCTGGGCCCTGCTCCGTGAGGATTCGATCCGACGGCGGCAGAAGCCAGCCGCCTCTCTCTTTGTCCCCCGGGTGGGCCTGCGTCTCTCCCCGGCCTCGCAGTCCCCTTTGATCCCCCACCTACCTCATATCCTCCAGCCCGGGTGACCTCTCAAGCCTGGAAGCCGCCAGTCTCTGCTCTCAGCGCGAAGCCTCGCACCCCGACCCCGCCCCCCTGCCTGTCCACTCTTTGTCCCCTGGGGTGGATAGAACACCCCCACTACTTCCTTTCTAGACTGGACCACCTCAGGCTGTCTTCCTTTGTCTCCCCGGGGGAAAGGGTTACTCCCCCCTCCCTCCTTTACATTTCCTTTCTCCTGGTCTCTGTGCGTCGAGTCCCAAGGATGACAGTCCCTTCCCCCTTCCTGTTCATTCATTTAATGGATCTGAGTTGACGTGCCTCTTCCGTGCTAGGCGCTGCTGAGGCGCTGGAGGTAGTGTTTGCTGAACAAGACAGGCAAGATGCTATCCCCCGTGAGCTTGGAGTCGAATAGGGCAGTGCAACACATAAGCAGACAATTTCAGATGGGGACAAGTGCTATGAAGAAAACAAAACATAACGGGGTAGAGAGTGATTTCAGGGAAGATGGCCTGCCTCAGAGAAGGGGATCAGGGAAGATCTGTCAGAGGAAGAGATACTTGCTCTGTGAGCTAAGCCCTGAGAGTAGCAGGCTGAAAAGAGCTTTCCAGCCAGGAGGTCTGGAGTACCCACTCCACTGGGGCCAGAATATTACCCCGTGTCAGGCAGGCAACAGGGGAGGTTGACGTTTTTACTTCCTCTAAAATAGCATCTTTCCCTCGGTGAGCATCTTATCCTTTGGTCATGGTTGAGATGATGGTGTCTTCCCGGTCCTCATCTCCTTGTGGGTTATGGTGATTCATAAATAAAAAGTTCGGAAGGTAGAGTTTCTCACGTATCTCTACATCATCAGATTAAAAAGATGAAGAGGTCTGCTTTCACAAGAGCTAAATCCTCTGAAGAATATATGTGCTCCCGATTAAATGTCATCGCGGGGGTTGTGAGGATTAACCAAAACCACACTCGGTATTTTAAATAAACAACATACAGAATAGAGAGATGTTGTTACTTGTGTAAAGGGAGAAGGCTGTTTTTGGCTTATAGGCTCAAAAGGCAAATTGTGAGATCCATCAGCTGGTAGTATTAAAATCTATTTTGAGCTCCACTTAAAAAGAAAAAAAGCTTTAAGCAGTTCTTTGATATGCTTGACTAACAAAAGCCTTTTTTTGGCAGGCTTGGTTTCATGTGGATTTTCATCAAGCTTATTTGACAGGATTCTTTTTACTTGCACTGAAATATGTATATTAGCTTCTGATAGACTAATGTTTATAACCACTCTAATCTGTGTAAGTACGATCGATCAGTATATAAAATTTGTATTCCGTGTCTAGTCTCTCTGAGTTAATTGAATGAATTCCACTAGTGACTTTGAGAATGTGTAGACAAATTTTCTGCATCAGATTGAATACAGTGGAGTCTAACGTGGTCTTAAATGAAAAAATTCTTGGTCTGAAGTGTTGGAGTTGATAATGATATACCCCATCCCAAGTAGGGGTGGCCTCCAGGAGGTACTGGGGAGAGTCTTTTATATTGAAGCTGACTCAGTTGGCAACAGCAAATTCATATTATAAAAAGTCCTTGTTTGAATTTGATTACTTACAGTTTTAGGGAGGAGTGGGAGACCTTTCACCCAAGCACTGTTAAAACTATGTTAAGCAAGTCACTAGCATGGAGCATGGTCTTCAGTTAATTTCCCTCATTGTTCTTGTGTTTGTCTACCACCTTGGAACCCCAGGAGTTGGTCGAGATCGCTGTATGTTGAGATTTCTCTAGATCCTTAATCGATTGCCACATTTCTAGAGGTGGTTTCTTTTATCTTAGAGAATTATCCGCTATGGGCTTTCTCACCTCTGCAGTACAGATATTTTTCGTTTACAAAATCTGAATCAGACGCTATTTTCCTTCTTGATGTTAAAAGTGGCAAATTCTGGCATTTAAAAAAAAATGTAGAGTTCAAATGACCTTGAGTCTAAACTGGCAGATTTTCCAAAGTGTGTGTCAATTTACAAAAACCATTATTTTTCAGGAATTCAAAGAAATGTGTTTATGGTGGGTAGAAAATGGAAGTTAAAAAAATTAATGTTTTGTAGCCCGTCACAATGAAGGCAGCCTTATACAGAGTCATTTTGGGCTTGCTTAGTCTATTGTGATTTTTAAAATAATACGTAATTTTTGCTTAACATTTTGTAAACAAAGCAGTGCAGTTATTTCTCACTATACTAACTTCTAACTAGAACAAAAAGATGTAAAAACTTGGAAACAATTGGGAAAAGAACAAAAGATGAAGTAGACTTTTGAATGCCGAGGAATGAGGTGGCTTAGAAAACAAATGTTTCAGGCGAAGATTCTCTCCTAGCTCAATTTGATAAAGTGAGCATAACTGTTTTTATATAGTTGTTAATGCTAATAGATAGCATAGATACTAATACGCATTTAGGTCTATAAAAAGTCAGCTTTGATAGCATGTGTAGATGGCTTTAAAAAATTGTTCTCTATCATTTAAATGATTGTATGTCTGGTTTGAAAAGTGGAAGTAATACTTAGCAAGCCTGGAGTGCCCAAAAGAGAAGAGAACATAGATAGGGCAAAGAGATTGGTTTTTGGAGCTAGAATGAGAGAAGAGAGGGCTTGAATGAATGAAAATAGGAAAAACTACCCTCCATTTGTAGTTTAAGGTTTGGGTCAGGTGTTTCGCCATTTCTCTCATCTCTAATTCTTTGATTCTCTGACACTGTTCACTAATTTTCAGTATGAATGATTTGATTGTTTCAGTTGGGGAGATTGCAACAATAGCTTGTGACTTCAAGGCAAGATTTATTCTATGTAAGAGGCAGGCTTTGTAATACGGGCCACTCTTCCAATTGACATTTGTTTTTATAGCTGCTTTCATTATGAAATACGATCTAATGCCTGACTAGGTTAAAATCATGTTATAACAATAATTCACTAAAATTCCTTACTGCTGTATACAGCTTATTTTATTACAGTCCAAGATGAATATTAAAATTTCCCAGTAATTTTTATATAAATACCATTCTCTTCAGAGAAAAACTGTGTTTTGTGCAGAGGAGAAAGATCTATACACTATGACTCACTTCACTTAAAAAAAAGAAAGACAAACGGAAGTGACATGGAGAGGGATGGGAAGCTCTAGTCATCTTGAGTGACCCATTAGATCTAAATGTTCTTGTGTAGCCCTGGTTTGAGTGAACTAAATTTAGGTGTCTGATCACCACTTTGGAAATGGTGCAAAGACGTTTGTAATTGTCTGGACTCAGATTAACTGGGGGCACAAGTAGAAATAGTGGAGGGAAGAACTTTTTGCTATCATTATTTGTTTGACATCACTGGCATATTTATAGGAATACTTTGGTTCTTTTGGAAGTACATCATAAACTATATCAGATGGTTCTGAAGAGTCAGCTGGGGGATAATGGTAATGCAAATGATTTTTGGTTGCCAGTTATCTACCATTGGGCTCCAAGGCCCCTCCAGTGCATTTTGCTTTTTTTTTTTTTTTTTTTTTGGGCTGCGCTGCGCTGCATGTGGGATCTTAGTTCCCCTACCAAGGATTGAACCCATGCCCCCTGCATTGGAAGCATGGAGTCTTAACAGCTGGACTGCCAGGGAAGTCCCTGCATTTTGCATTTTAGCACGAATAGCTCCCCCAAACCTATTTTTAAAATGCCTGATATTGAGTAGTGTAATTGAATGTATACTGAATTTCATGATAGAAATAAATTTTAAAATTTCCTGTAGGGGTTTTGTCAGACTCTTAACTACTGAAATAACTGTGCCTTTTCTTTTTTCCCTTTTCTCTTTTTTTTGAGTTGTCTCTTTTCTGATCTTTTAGATGGCAGAATCCTTTTGACAGTTTTTGTCTTATGCTGTACTTTTAATTGCAGGTACTTTTTCATAAGCCAGCCTGAGCTCATGTGTATTTTGCACAAGCTGGCGTCCCTCCCTACAGTGTTTATGTTAATTTGTTCATGGTAACCAACTAATACTGACTACAAATAGTCTGGGCATGTTTCTTTGTACTGCCCATGTTTAGGAAAAGGGGAAGTCCAGCAGGGTCATTGTGTCCAAGACAGTGTAGTTTGGTACCAGTCATTTGGTGCATGTTTTGAATATCCAGGAGTGCTGGGGACTTTGGAATGGTTCTTGATTCCCTCCACCGCATCTCATTGATTGGTCACTATGATGTCCTTCCTACCATCCCAGTGGTCTAGGTTCTCAAATTTTGCTTATAATACTGCTGTCATTTCTGGCTTCACATTGCAGAAATTGGTGAAACCAGAAGCATATTAATAAGGTCCCTCAACAATCTCTCCACATCTCCCCCCTGCCCCACTGTGTATATTCTTCACATTATCACTAGCGTAATTGGTTAAAAACAGACCTGGGTCTGTCACTCCTCTGTTTACTTCTATGCTTTCATTTATGTGTAAGGTCCAAGCTCCTTGGCATGGCAGCCAGGTTCCAGCCATCCCCTCCTGTGTACCTTTTATTCTGGCCACACTAGAAGGTGCAGTGTTCCCCAGACTCATCCTTCTCTTTCATTCCTCTGTACTTTGGCTCAACACTTTGTTTAGGCTGCCTTTCCCACTCATTCTGGCTTGCGCCTCCCATCTCAAATGTGTGCCCCCTTGCACTAGATTTTGGCTCTCTCACTTGTGTGCTTACATACACCTTCGTACCTATCTCTTTTAAAGCCCTGCTCTCATGGGAGCTGTTCCTTTGTATCCGAGTCCATCTACTGTAGGGTCCAAACTATGGAGGTCACCTCTTCCATCTTTCTCATTCATCTTGGTGTCCTCTGCACCGGGCACAAAGTGCCTAAGAAATGTTGGGGTTGAATTGATGGTCAGCACTTTGCCCCAGGCCCTGACAATAGAAAGACAAGTCACAGTTCCCAGCTCCCATTCTGGGGGAGGAGGAATGGTAGACACAAAGAGATTAGCCTGCATTAGTACTAATAGCAGAGGCCACTCTCAGAGAAAACCAGTACAGTTTGAGCCACGGCTTGATGAGGCAGTTTGGTGTTGCCTGCTGTGGTGGCTTGGAAGAGAAGCTTGGATGCTTACCCAGTAGGAAACCCAGCTTATTTCACAGGAACTTTAAATTTAACAACAAATTTGTACTTGGCCTGAGGCGAACTTAATAGGAAACTTGGAGGTGATATATCTGTCTCTCTAAGAATTATTCAATTACTCTGTTCTCATCACTCTCAACTTGTTCTCACATGCCTTCTAGAAGGGCTTTGTATGTAGCTGGTTTGTAAAATATATTTTGACTCTGGGCTTAAAAGTATGGTTCTCAGGCTTCCCTGGTGGCGCAGTGGTTGAGAGTCCGCCTGCTGATGCAGGGGACACGGGTTCGTGCCCTGGTCTGGGAAGGTCCCACATGCCACGGAGTGGCTGGGCCCGTGAGCCATGGTTGCTGAGCCTACACGTCCGGAGCCTGTGCTCCGCAACGGGAGAGGCCACAACAGTGAGAGGCCCGCGTACCGCAAAAA
>NW_020173687.1:10807826-10880119 GCF_003031525.2 Neophocaena asiaeorientalis asiaeorientalis | reverse complement strand
AAAAAAAAAAAAAAAAAAAAAAAAAGTATGGTTCTCCATAAAGTAACAACCCTTATAAAACCTGTGATTTCTTTTCAGAGTATAAATGGTAAAGGCAAACATTTTTGGCCTTTGATCAGATCACTCTTCTGGCCAAGAGAGTAGCTTAATCTTTTGCTTTTTCTCTAGTTAGCTCTAACACTAACTAGGCTGAATGGGTCCCTTCCTTTCTTTGGGCTTCAGTCCCTTCCTGTGTAAAAATGGTCCTTGGCTAACTGATCACCAAATTCTCCTCAAGTAATGAAAGTCTTTAATGTGCTCACAAAGAGAGTTTGATGTTCCTGAAGTAATCCTTGTAACCACTGCTGTGGTTGCTCAATTTCGTAAGGTGCGTGGGTGTCGGTGGGTACAGTTAGGCTCAAAAATGTGTAAGAGTTTTGTGACTATAGTTGAAGATTCAAAAGAATTGAATCTTTTTTTTCCCAAGAGGTATTGAACATTTTTAATAAGTTGGGCTCATTTGGTTTAGTAATGTGGGAAAACGAGTGGCACTGACATATGAGTTATGCTTGCAGTTTTTCTCTGAGTAGCAATTGGGTGGTTTTTCCTGTAAAGATAGAGGAACTGATTCTCGAGAATTTACGAAAGATTCAACCCCAGCTAGGTACACAAAGAGTAGCTGCCCTTTATGTTGTAATTTTAGAAAGAAACCAACATCTGGTCTAAACTTCATTTGAAGAGCATGATAGTATACACAGCTGCCGTGTTTGAGAAGAAAGTACCTAAGGCTCCAGCATTTTAGAAATAATGCTTCACTTTGTAGAAGTGGGCTTCATAATTTCCTAGCTGCTGCCCTCTCCTTCCTCATATCACAAGGGTCTTACTGACAGTTTTGTAAATTTTGAATATCTGAAAGCTAGGAACAAGACCATTTCCCATGGAAGATTTTTTTTCCCCCGAAATAAATAGCCAAAGAAAAGTCAAGCCCCCCCAAATCAGTTGATCCTCGGAATGTAGTACAAGTCACACTGCAGACAAAAATAACTACTGATAAATGATTTTCAGTTTTTTGTTGTTTTTTTTTTTTAATTTGTGACCTGATTCAGTTTGCAGTTTTGAATGCTTATGATTCTACCAACGCTGTTTGTAAAGTTTTACAGATACCCCGTGGTAATTAGATAGAATTGGTGCTTAAGAAGTTCTACAGCATGGAATTACAAAATAAACGTGGCTTCTTAGCAAAGGGACACTTAAGGTCCATATTTTTCTCTGGAAAATATACATATTCCCTACTACTCTTAATCTAGTAGTGTGCCAGGAAATTCTGAGTTCTTATTGAGGGTTAACTGCTTGTTGAAGCAAACCTTTGGGCGCGAGTGGACTTGTGTCCTAGGCTTCTTTCTTCCCAAAGACTGATTGAGGCACGTTTTCTTCTACAGATGAAGAAGGAAAAGCCTTGGCTGTGTTTGTGGCTTTTGTGGGCAAGCGACACCACTTGCAAAGATAAGATGAGCATAGCAAAACTAGGTTTCCAAAACTGTGTTTTTTAAATTTATTAGTTAGTGATTAGAGAAGGAAAACTCCCTTATCTCCGTTACTGTTATGAAACATTTTTCCCCCGACTTTTTTTTTTCTTACCTAATGGCTTTGTTACTGGTGCATCTCTTCGTTTTGAAGAATCTCATTTAAAAAATGCCACGCTAAGTTCCAGGGAACAGCTTAGCTAGTTTTTATTCTGATGAGTACTGATTACTCAGAGAATTAAACAGTATTGTGAATTGCTTACAGGAAGGTGAACATCAAGTAATTACTCCAAGTAGTTGGAATTCTCCGAAGAACAGGGGGTTACTTAAAAATGTCTGCGCATGAAATCACTTCTGAATATAACTTCACTCAAGAGAACAAATAGGCAAGCTGCATTTAGCATAATACGGTAAATTAGCTTTAAATTCCCTCGGTGCTTAAACATTTGTCACTGTTATATTTATCTTTTAGATTTTGTATTGCTTCACTATTTAAATAGTCAGGGCTGGGTTTGCTTCTACAATGATAAAGGCAAAGTATGCCTAACTGGGTCATAAATATTTGTGTGGCTCACTTTTGCACAGAGAAAAGAGGCCTCTAAGAAGATATTCAGGGGTCTTTCAGAGGGAGGATACTTTGTTTTGTGTTTTTTGTTGTTGTTTTGCTTTATTTTTACCCTGATTCAAAATGTTATTTTGACAGCATCTTAGAGTTAAGAGCATTGCCATTATTGTTCTCCACCACCTGGATACCACCTCCCAGTTGCCAGGGTCTTTTGGATCATCCTCGGAGGTGGGGTGAGGGGGTGAAGCAGAGTGGTGCAATATCAGGAAGTTGCATTAAGCCACATCAGGTTGACAGGCACAAAGCCACATTTCTGGAGCAGTCCCCAGTACACCGGGTGATATGGCCGTGATTGAGGGTTAGCTGGTCCACATCTCCCATGAACCATCCTTGAGAATCCACATCCCCATGATGTGCTGCGTTTTAATGGGTCCTTTATGTACCTATCATGGTACCATTTCTAAGTGTATTTAAATATTCCTTCATGTCCCACTAACAGTTTTTCTTAATATATCCCAGGAATATTAGTGTCATTAGCAGTATTTTATTTCATTTGTTCTTGTCATAGTACCCAGGTCTGCTGCTGTCCCTTGTTTTTCTACTTACTGATAAGAATGCTTTTTAGAGTCTTAGTATTGAAGAGTGCACAGTAGCAGTTGGTAGGTTTTATACTCATCGTTTCTTAACCACTCGTTTCCATCCTTTTTGAGCTTGAACTTTCCCCAGAAAACTTATCAAAAATGTAGTCATCATGCAGAGAGAATCATGGTAAAAGTAGTTGAAGTTTAACAAACTAGTACCTTTTTATTTTTGCATGAACCCACATTTGTCAACTAAGCTTCCTTTTGCAACACGTTCCACTACTTTATGACAAAAACTTTTGTGTTTCCCAACAGCCTTTGTTCATTGGAAGATGTTGCTTTTGGAAGTAGGAAATAAACGGCTTGAGGAGATGGAGGCAAGCTTTGGTCTGAAGTAGGAGTCTGGTATGTCCCTAGCTCTCTGTGAGAAGTGCATTCGGAGATGGGTGTGGTCCATCATCTGAAATTTCCTATCCTCAGTTTGAGGAGGTGGTTACCATTCTAACCACTTAAGAACTGCATGGTACATGCTATTTTATTTACAGGGCAAAACTTAGCTCTAATGGTTTCCCTTGTACTTGCCTTCAGATTAATAAAATGTCATTCTTTGGTAATGTTTACATGCCAGAAGGAAGAAAGGATACAGCTGAAGTTAAAGGATTAAATTGGCATCACACCTTTAGTTTTGTAAATGCTTTTAATGTTTGATTTTTGTAGGTTGATCATAAGGAAGTGATAAGTATGTTAGGTTATTTGTGGTTTGAGCTAATTTTAGTCTCTTGTTCACAGCTTGCTTTATATCCTTTGACATTTGCTTTCTAGAAAGACAAATTTTGAATGTAGGACTCAGTTTATATTCTACACTTGGCTATATTTCAAAAAAATATTTTCTCAGTACTTTGGTAGTTAGACACTTTGAAACATAGTAACATTCTTTTAAAAATCATTGATTCCTTTGCTTAGTGATGTCTCTACTTTTCCAGCAAGTAAATTAGATTCTTTCATAAAGGCTTGGAACTCTTGCTATAAGCCAGTGGCTAAAAGGGTATGGTTGATAGAGGATTTTTAAGAGTCTGACTGACCCTGAGATGTACTGAAGCAAGGCTTTGATTGGCTGTATATAGGAAACCTTCCCCACCCTGTCCCCTTAGTTGATAGAGCCTTTTACTCATAAAGGCTGGGTCTTTGTCTCAAAGCTTTAGTCCCAGGCTGCCCTGCTACCCACCCTTAACCAACTCCCCCGAACATACATCCCCCCCAGGGACTTGGGAGGTGATGGAAGAAGAGGACAGGGTTTGGGTTCTGGGTCTGCCTTCGACTGTTGTGGGACCTTGAAGGAGTTAACATTCAGCATCTGTAAAATATGGTGATTAGACCAGATAGCCTTACAGCATGACTGGAACCTAACATCCTACACCTACGTGGTCACACGGGGAGCCAGGAGACTGGGGCAACTTTGCTGGAAAAATGGGGGCTTCACGTCCCACTCATGCTAGATTTGGTAGCCATATATGTTCCATGATCCCCCTTATCTAAAAGTGAGACAGAACTTTAAATTTTCATATTAACTCAAATCAAAACTTTAAAAATCCATTATGTCCTTATAAAGAACAAAACACCCTGTGTGGGCATAAATCCATTATTTTATAAAATGACTGAATGCCACATTGATGAATGCAGTTTCCTTTGAAATTCTTCTCATGTCTAAAGAGGATTATTGGGTTTTGTAATTGGACTAAAATCTTCCATTCAAGGGAGAAAGGCACAGTCTGATCCATGTTCTACCCTCATTCATAATAAAACCCAATAACAGCTAACTTTCATTGAATTCTGTTATGTGCCCCAGGCACTGCGCAAAGTGCTTTACATGCAGTACCATTTATTACACACCATAAATTGGTCTTTAATAGCAGGAAATGTTTTGGGAGGATAATTAGGTGTCAGAGCCTCGATGTTCTTTGCCTGAGGTCTCCCATGTCCTGGACCCAGCTTTACAACGGCACTGTGGCCATGCTCACACTGATACACAACTGCAGGGACAAGGAATTGCTCTTCGCTTCCTGGTTGATTAGCACATAGGAAGAGAGAGTTTGTAGATTTTTGACCCTTGCCCATATTTCTGACCTCTTACCTAGATGTCACAAGTTGGCCACCCAGTTATATTTTGCTTGGTCCACACAGTGCTTTAAAAAAAAAGAGGAGTTTAAACTTTTGTCATTATTGATAAATCAGGAGAAATCACATACAAATCTGGATTTCTGGCTTCTCTTGAAAAATCTGAAGATCACACAGCCTGAGCCCACCGTGGCAGTGGTCTGCTGATCTGAGGGGCACGTGTGTATTCTTCTCCCCAGCGGGTCCCCCTGTTCTCGCTTATATGATCTTCCCAGCCATTGGACGCACTTGAGTTTGTAGCCTCTACTCCAGACTGGGTTTTTTTCTTGGAATTGTTTATTAGCATTAGAATTAAGGTGATTTTAAAAAGACGTTTAGGCTTGTAAGTAGTTGGTGTACTATCATTAGATAAAATCAAAGCAAGGGAAGACTAGCTGGAGATATTGGTGGCTAGTGTGAAAATGCCTGAGGAGGGAGTGCCCTTGACATTAAAATCCGGGATAAAATCATTAGCCACGTGCTTCTTTCCTTCCTGCCCTTCCCCGTTCCCTTGTCATCCTTATCCCCTTTCTGCTATTTTGAGGAAGTTGGAAGCTGCCACCATTTTTTTCCACCTCGAGCAACTGAGTGTGACTGTATTTTTGTCCCATGTTCAATTATTTCCACGAACTATTTTTGATGACCAACTTGGAAATTAAATTGGGTGGTCAATATGGGACTTGACAAGAAGAATGACTTGCTCAAATAAGTTTGCACTGAAAAATCTAAGAAGTAGTGTTTTTAATGACTTGCTTTGTGACCTGGTTAGGAATGATACCAGTTGTCATGTGTCTCAATTCATGATTAGATGGCTTCTCTACCTTATCCTCTCTATCAAGGGATGAAATAAATGATTTGTTGGATTGGGGGGAATATATATATATATATGTATATATGTTACAAAGAATATGTGTGAAAGGTCTCTGTCCCTGTTTAGCGACAGAAGTACGTGTTATATTGTAGATGCTATTCCTTTGATCCCTCTTGAACATCTCTTTTTCCATAGAGGTGTATTATATATGACAAATTAGAACAAGCAATAGATAGGGAAGATTCTTTACCATTATAAAACAATCAGGATCCTTGTTCTGAGTTTTGTACCTTTTCCCCTCCTAAAGCTGAATCCCAGGAGGACAAAACCAACTCAGTGTTTTAGCACTCCTGAATTGTGTGACATGATGGCATTGGCCATTTAATACTTTTTTGTATATATGAAATTAAAATCAATAACTGGAGATCAATTTCTCCATGAAGCTTTTCATCTCCCCTTTATTTCCTCTTCTGTACTGCAATGGTAAGCTCCTTTCAGGCAGAGTCCGTTCACTCATTCAAGTTCATGAGCTAGGGCCGGGGCTCTGGTAGGCAGTGAGGGTAAGTGGTGAGCAAGAAAGACACAGTTTGTCCTTGCTGTTAAGAAGCTTAACAGTGCAGCCAGCAAAGGGGCTGGGTAGAGACAGTCCCAGTTCAGAGTGATGAGAGCTCTCATAGGCGTAGGCCTGGGTACTTGT
Organism: Neophocaena asiaeorientalis asiaeorientalis; assembly: GCF_003031525.2. Taxonomy (NCBI): domain Eukaryota; kingdom Metazoa; phylum Chordata; class Mammalia; order Artiodactyla; family Phocoenidae; genus Neophocaena; species Neophocaena asiaeorientalis. The sequence continues at coordinate 10,873,809 of NW_020173687.1, read as the reverse complement.
GGACACTGAGGAAGAGGCATTTGGGAGAAGGAAAAGCAAGCAGAAGACCTGTCAGGTAAAGATAGTCTATAAAAGTAATATCTAAGTGGAGATTCCAAGGGCAGGCAGGAGTGAGCCCCTTATGTTCTCTAGTCCCCTAATCTGGGTTCAGGCCTCCTTGCCCTTCTCTGTTCATGTTAAGTGTTAAATTACCTAAGCTTGAAAGCATGGGAGCATATTTAACTTTCTTCCTCTTTGTTCTTAACCCTCCGCCTCCCATCCACCCCTTGCCCCTCCACGATTCATATGCATTGTCTCTCTTTCTCTTAATATATATTTTTTTCCTCTCTCCCTTGCCATTACTTCTCACCTTGACTGTGATAATGGCCTCAGAATCCTTCTAATAGGGTGACTTAGTGAAGGCTACAACATGTCATTGACCTCATGTTGCCGCCGTGTAGTGGTCACCTGTGTAGGTGTCTTCTCTGGCAGGATGATGTTTGTGTTATCGTCTGTGCGTTAACGGTGTTAACGGACAGTGCGTTACACTTAGTAGGCAGGTAGTACAGTATTGATTGCAATGAAGTGATAGCTTTTATATAAATAGTTTTATTTTTCTTATCCAGGTATTTATGCAGATACTCTTCAGTCGGTACAAAAAGCAGAATTATCTTTTATGACACAAAATGTTTTTTATAAAGAGTCTTTAAGTATAAGCCTGACTCAGTAAGTACAAATGGAAAATACGTGGCTATCCCCCTGATTTGCAGATGACACTGTAAGAAGAAAGGTCTCATTTATTCATTGTGAATTTTAAAAGATATCTTTAATGGTGTTAGCTGGCTTATCCCATTATGTGGTCTGTTCATTAGCAGTTCTCTATACATAGACGGCTTTGTTCGAGTGAGTCTTTGAAGTCAAGTACCTTGTAAAATAACTTAAGTTTACTGATAATTTATCCTAGTTTTAAATGACTAACTGATAGGCTTTAATTTTTAGGCATTTTAACATTTTTGGATATGATTACATATTCTGAGACTTTGTGATTTAAACACAAAAATTATCATCTTGAGTAATTCTGAATGAGTTGCTGATTGCTGCCTGTTTTCCGTTCACATACTTACTAAACTCATTCCTTGCTGTGTCGGAGCAGTCAGACTTGGATATCTGCAAACCATTAAGGTTGTGTAACATCTTTTCTTTTTTCCTTTTTCTAATTCTGGCTTTGAAGATAATGTGTGGAAGTAGTACTGGATTCGATGTTTTAAAGAATAATTGTTGATTACTAGTCATTACAGATTTGAAAATGGAAGAGTTTTTCTTATCAATGGAGGACAAAGTAGAGTAAAAGAAGCTTTGACTATCTTTCCTTCACTGGTGAAGGAGGATGTTTCAATGTGGCTTCTGTTCTTGTTTTTCCTCCTTCCGGTTTTATTTTGGAGTCATTTACATGTCACTGAATGGATACTATAGAACATCCATAGCAGAAATAGATGTATGGAGCAGAAAAACAATAGTTCACAGGCATCTCAACAGAGTCACTAAACATAGCTTTTTTTTTTTAAATTTATTTTTGGCTGCGTTGGGTCTTCGTTGCTGAGTGCGGGCTTTCTCTAGTTGCAGCGAGCGGGGGCTACTCTTGGTTGCGGTGCACAGGCTTCTTATTGTGGTGGCTTCTCTTTTTGCAGAGCACGGGCTCTAGGTGCGTGGGCTTCAGTAGTCGTGGCACGCAGGCTCAGTAGTCATGGGGCACAGGCTTAGTTGCTCCGCGGCATGTGGGATCTTCCCAGACCAGGGCTCGAACCCATGTCCCCTGCACTAGCAGGCGGATTCTTAACCACTGCGCCACCAGGGAAGCCCCTAAACATAGCTATTAAATGGACAGAATATTGCAGGGGGGAAGCAACCATTTTTAAGTTGGAAGTGAATAAGAAAGCATTATAAAAATAGATCCTTAATAGAAGTCCAAACTCTGGATAAGACCCTGGTTCACTGATTATGCTTTGTCTTAGGATTGGAGGGGAGGTGTAGATGTGCGTGTGTTGGGGGTGGGAGTATGAATCTTAGAGAGGATTCCAGCAGGCATTCCCAGTCAATAAATTGCCTTTGGGGGAATTGTTTAATTACTTGCCTGTATTATGCTGGTCATATTTTAAGTGGGCCCCTCTGCATCCCTCCCTCTCCCCTTAACTTACCTGGCTCACAACGTGTCCTCTTTTCCACAGCTGCTGTCGCCCCTGGGCCACGTCAGTGTTCCCTTGGGCAGTCCATCCACCATGCTCACCTCCTCCCCTGGAAATTTCATGTCCCTCTCCTTTTGCCTTCTCCTTCCCATAGGGCATGCCCTGGCCCTTGGGATGTTTTCTGTCTTTGCCATCTCATTAGACTCAGACCTTTCACTCTCCAATCACAGCCTCCTGTGCTTCCACACTCCCTCACTCAGTTACTTCCCTCCTCTGGGTTTACTCCTACAGCCAGATTTCCAGCTGCTCCTTTCCAGCGTCAGTCCTCCCTTCCCTTCTTATGCGGCCGGTCAGTCCCTCGAAATGCTGCCTCTCCAATATCCCCATGTAGCCTTTCTGCCCATCTTCTTCTTTTTTTTAAAAAAATTTATTTAATTTATTTTTATTTTTGGCTGCGTTCGGTCTTTGTTGCTGTGTACGGGCTTTGTCTGGTTGCGGCGAGCGGGGACTACTCTTTGTTGCGGTGGCTTCTCTTGTTGCAGAGCACAGGCTCTAGGCGCGCAGGCTTCAGTAGTTGTGGCGCACGGGCTTAGTTGCTCCGTGGCATGTGGGATCTTCCCGGACCAGGGCTCAAACCCGTGTCCCCTGCATTGGCAGGCGGATTCTTAACCACTTCGCCACCAGGGAAGCCCCTGCCCATCTTCTTGCCATCAGCATACCAGACCAGATCTACCTGGACCAGGCCAGCCACCAGCTTTTCTCTTCCTGGGCCCACGCCCCTAGGTGCTGCTGGAGAAAAATCTCCTGGTTTTGCAGATTGAACCACTAGAAGGAAATCAGGTCAGTAACTTCAGATCTGTCTCCCTCAGCTCCTGGCTGTCAGATCTGAAGTTTGCCTGTCATCCTTTCTGCCTCATTTCTCTCACAAGGAAAAAGGAGTCTTTGTTCCTGTCGAAGGCAGCCTTATATCTGCGCTCTTCATACCTTCCCATCCCACCTGTTCAAGGCGTCTTGCACCAATAGCTTAGTGTTTCTTTTTAGGTATGTGTCCTTAGCCCTCCCTCTATGTTACCATCTTTCTTGAACCATTTAAACATTTTCAGGCTTCCTCCGGCTGCAACTCCCCCTCTAGTCACTGCTCTCCAGCTGAAATGTTTGAAATAAATAGGTCACTGCGTCCATTGTTCACCTCCCAGTCACTCCTTGGCTGAGGGAAGCTAGGCTCCACCCTGCCACGCCACTAAAATAATTCTTCACTGGGTTACTGTTAGCTTTCTTGTTTCTAAAGCCAATGGATTCTTTGCATCCTTATCATAACACCATTTAACATGGTCGACCTCTATTTGCTTCTTGAATATTGTCTAACCACAGTTTCCATAACTCTCTCTTTTCCTTTTTCTTTCCTTTTATATATTCTCCTTTTCTAGCTAGTTAGTCCCAGCTCTCACTCTTGGGCTTCTCTGGTCATCTGCTGGGGGTCTCCCTATGCTGCCACTTTCATCTGACTCTGTTCGTCTTAGGCTGCTTCAGTTGTTCACCCAGAGGTAGTAACAGCCCTTGAATTCAGAGCGGGCTCATAGACATTCTTGCACTCTGGTGTAGCTTCCAGAACACTTTTCGTTCCTGAAATGTAAGGCTCCCTGTCTCCTAGAGGGCCTTCGCGTATACTGTTTCCTCTGCCTGGAACATTCTCCCTCTATGTGGGATACTCCCAGACCGGGGCACGAACCCGTGTCTCCTGCATCGGCAGGCAGACTCTCAACCACTGCGCCACCAGGGAAGCCCATCCCTCACTAGTTCTTGTTCTTCCTTTCAGGTCCATCTTAGGCATCCTCTTTTAGGATGCTTTCTCAAATTTCCCCAGGTAGGTGCCTCTTACAGGTCTTCCCATGGCCCCTGTACTTCCACTTTCATAGCACTTTGTGTGATTATACTGTAAGGATATTCATTGTTCTGTAGTTGCCTGTTTACTTACCTACTGCCAAGTTACCTATCTTAAAAGGGGCAGGATTGCTTTTGTTTGAGTCATTTCTGTCTCTTTGATCCAATATAGTGCCTGGCATATAAAAGTACCCAGTAGGTAGTTCCTGAATGAGTAGATGAGCTATGCTATTTGGGTTCATGAATTGGAAACTGGTTGATAGGGAGGCATTGAGTTTATAGTATTGTGCAAACCATGTGTTACTGACTCACCATCAACTTAGCACACATTTTGTTTTATCTCTCACCCTTTATATTATGTGTGGAACAACCCCCTCCCCCATTGAAATTAGAAGCCCTTCTGAGCAGGAACTGTGTGTCATTCTTGGTGTCTCCCTCCAGTGCCTTGAACGTAGCTGAACTTCATTTCAGTGAGCCTAATCCCAGATAGATAGACACATATACACATATACAGTCAGTCCCCTACATACGAGTGAGTTCCGTTCTGAGAGCGCATTCGTAAGTCTAATTTGTTTGTAAGTCCAACAGAGTTAGCCTAGGTACCAACTAACACAATTGGCTGTATAGTACTGTACTGTAATAGGTTTATAATACTTTCCACACAAATAATACATAAAAACCAAACAAACAAAAAATAAAGAAAACATTTTTAATCTTACAGTACAGTACCTTGAAAAGTACAGTAGTACAATACAACAGCTGGCGTATAGGGGCTGGCATTGAGTGATCAGGCAAGAAGAGTTACTGACTGGAGGAGGGAGAGGAAGTGGAAGATGGTAGAGCTGAAGGATCGTCAGCAATAGGAGACGGAGGGCAAGCTGCAGTTTCACTCAGGCCTTATGTGATTGGACATGCAAACGCACGTTTGCATCTTTGAAAGTTCGCAGCTTGAAGGTTCATATGTCGGGGACTTACTGTGTACACTCTGGAACTAAGTCTCATCTGTAACCCATCCTTGTCTTCCTCGGCTGGTCCTGTTTCGGGGCCGTGCACAGCCCATGCCACTCTGGAGGGGCAATTTCCCTGTGGTTTCTTAGTTCTTGTGTTCCAGCATGCTGGCCAAGTATGAGAGACGTCAGCGGTATGAGAGTCTCCCTCATTGAAACTTCATAGGTTTGGTAGCAGGGACTGACCAGTGCTGACAGGAAATAGAGGCATTTATTAAAAGCCAGAGTTGTCAACTTGCAGGATGCAGAGCTCTTGTTAGCATATGATTTTATGGTTGGTTTGGTGCTCCTCTATAAAAGTAAAGAACTGGATAAAAATGGCAGGAGCGTGCTTGGGTCTCTGAAGTTAGATCCTTTTTCCTAAGTAATTTGCCTTTAGAGTTTCATTTATTTGGAATTTCCTGAGATTTTGATCTTGCCAGAAAGTTTCCAGCAAAACAAAATTCTGGGCAGGTGAAGCATGTGCATGTGAAACGAAATCATTGCTTTTGTTTTCAACTCTTTTCTTAACGTATTATCCTTGGTTCAGCCCTGAAGGTTATTCTATTTTTTGTGGATCTCAACTTTTCTCTCATCTTCTGGTTCTTACAAAATGAGCGGTATTGTTTGAATGGAGAAGAGGAGGAGAGGAATAAAAATAAATGTAAAAGCTTTGTTCTTGCCTAGGCAGGCTTGGCTTTATATTAGTAGCTTGGAGCAGAATGACATGTCTAGTCTGGTGAAGAAGGGATATTTCGGGTTGGTTTGGCTTCTTGTGGATTTGATTTTTTTTTTTTTAAAGGTTTGTCTTTTAAACCAGAATTTTTCTGTGAATGTAATCAAATTTAGATAAACGCACTTAGTTTCACAATTTGCAGGGCACATTTCTGTTACCTGTGTTAAACACAAGTCATTGTGGTGAATGACTTGGGTCAGGGTTGTTTCTCAAATGAACTGAGATCTGGCATGGTTTAAGTGGTCACAGAGCAGACCTGTAACCCAAGAGAATTCTTTTCTTCCCGGTTCAGTGTCCCTTCCTCCAGACGTGCTGCTTTCCCGGAGCCCTAGGAATGCCTTTCATCAGAGTAGCCGTGATTAAACGAATAGAGGTTTCCTGTTGGACTGCAGCGCTCACCTGCCTTCATTCTGTTCATCTCAGAGCAGAGGTTCTGGATCCTCAGTGTTACTTACTGAGATTGTTTTAAACATAAAAGTGCCTTTAACAAGTTTGAAGGCCAGAGGTAGAACAGTTGAGAACAAAATAGAAATAGTGTTAAAGACAGAGTTGTTGGCAGGAGTCTTGAAGGAGTGTTGAAGATAGTATGGGAAGCAGTTAGCAGTTAGCATTTATATTCCAGTTTGTTGGTTTCAGACCTACTTGTATGGTCCCCGTATTGTAGTCTGTGTGTTACCGAGTCCCCACCCACCATCATCTTCTTTGTCTTGCTCTCCCCCATCCTTGCTTCCCCTCCTCACCACTCTCTCCCCCCATGGCCACCACAACCACCACTAGCAATTACCAACATGTTGGATCTTGAGGCTGCTTCCCTATAAGGATGTGGGGCAAGTGGGGTTGGCCACTGACGTCGTTACCAAGCTCTGTGGGCTCTCTCACTGTGTGCCTCGTGACGTTTGATTGGCTGCAAACTAGCAATAAACTGCTGCTTCTGCTATCTAATCTGTAGTTGCTTTCTATCTCTGTATTTAAGGGTACATCTATAATCTACCAATGCCAGTTGAAGAGGATAGATGATAGAAACAACCGTATGCTTAAGCAAGTTGGGAGAGATGCTAATAGACAGCCAGAAAACTACAACGGCCTGTAAAACAACAGGCTCAGTTTGTGGCAGAATTTTGTGTTCAAGAGTTTTGTTTTTTGTTTGATTTTTAATATGCCTGTTTTGTCCTTTTTAAATTGATAGTCTTCAAATTGAAAGCTACGACCAGTCTTGTGTGTCATGGAGTCCCTGGCTGTGAGGCTCAAAGTTTATTACTATCCAGAGTGTCCCCTTAAATCTCTTTGGGTCAGTTCATGAGAACAATGTTCAGATGGACTTTTCTGGCTGGCAGAGAGTCAACTGGTAACCAAGCATGAAAGTACAGACAGTTCCTAATACATACATGTGTCTGCTTCAAAAGGTTGAAAGTTAGTTGTCTGGGACTCTGAACATATTTTCTGTAGAATCAGTGCTATGAATGGTGGTTAAGTTCCAAGCTTACCCTGGTACCTATTTATTCTGCAGTATACCTGAAGTATTCCTATTAATATCATATGTGATTTTCCCATAGAATTATTATATATGATGATGATTACTATATATATTTAATATTATACATAATAGTGATTTTATGAATAAAAACCATTCTGGGTTCCATCTGGGGGGTAGAGTGTGTGTGTATGTGGTGGGGGGGTGGCTATAGGTGTGTATTAATACATCCCCTTCTCATGCAGCCCTGCCACTGGAAGTGGTTTTTCTTCTCACCTCTAAGTAATATGGACTCTCATGGATTTTGGAGGAGAGGCTGGATTAAAGGTTAGAGCCGTGAGGAATAGATTAGGCTGGCATTTCTGGGGCTAGAGAACAATGACAGCTCCCAGCACACTTCTTGGGCCTGGCTGTCTCTTCATTACCCCGTTTTGTCTTCTTCCGGGGTCCCCAGGCATTGACCTTTTTTTCCTTGGTTACCATTTTTTTTTTGCTTGGACCAGGGTTTTTGCCTCTGGTCTACAACTGAATTTTCTATCAGGGTCTCCTGCTTTTGAAATAAATATATAGTCTTTTTGAGGTTTTCAAAATTAAATGTTGTGGCAGAGTTATCACATGTTAATTTTGCTGTGAGAAATTGTAGAATCCCAGATGACTGATCTTTATGATCTTTATAAACTGCACCTGTATTTCCATTTCATTCTCCTGTGTTATATATCACATTGCAGAAAATAATAGCTTTTATAATTAATACTGCCTCCCTTGATTACATTTCTTGTCTAAGATTTGTTTTCAGATAAGACCTTTTCATGACAGTACACAAAACCGTACAGCACACTTCCTACTTAAATCTTCTGAATCTGTCCACAGCAGTATTTCAGAGTCCAAAATGACTTCTGCCAGGAGACTGGATACACCTTTGGGTAGGTGAGCTCTGTGGTCTCTTATGACTTGATTTGTGCTTCACCTGGTACAAAGAAATCTTGTAGGGTAAGGACAGGCTGCATTAGCTGGTCATAGCAAATGGGACCTCGGAGAGCATCTGAATGGCACAGCAGGCCTGGCCCTGGCAGCCTTGTGATAAAAGGGTTTGCCTCCAGGGCCATCATCTCCCATAATATCACATTCCCCTCCCTGAACCCACAGGCACCCAAGTTGCACCTCATTTTTGTCCTCAACCAAGCACTGCTGAGATGCTGAGGAATTGGGCTCTTAGCTGATGGCAATAGTTGGTCTGGGTGTTTCCATTTAGCAGTTTGCTGCTTTTAAACTGGCTTGTGGAGAGCTGCAGGGCTGGAGCTTCCCTGCTAGTTCGTGTTTGGCTTTTTGTCCCTCACTTGACAGCTGCTATTTCACTTCTCAGCAGAAAGGGACACTGTGCCCACCCAAGCCCACCCAGAAAGGAAGGTGTAATGTACCACTTCTGAAAGGTTCAGTCTGGCATCATTGTAAACGAGAAGGTGGGTCAGGTGGGGCTGGAGGTGGAACGTGGCTGCTCCCCAAAACTGCAGATCGTTCTACAAGTGCATTCTGGCATAGTGTGATGAAAGTTTCTAGCATTTTATTCCCCTTAATAATCGTGAGCACAGAAGGGGTAGGGGGAGTGGGGTTGTCTGGCCATAGAAGCTGTCATATTAAACAGCACTTTCTGGTTTTAGCAAGTTTTATCCAAATGAGACTTCAGATTTTCTCTCTCTAATTTACTGGCAGTTCTTCTGAAAATGTCTAATTATTTTGCCAGAAAATCACTCAAGCACTTAAGCCTTTTTTTTTTAACCTGTGCAAATATGTTACATTCTTTTAAAATAGATCAGATAGAAATGGGAACCCGTAAGATTTTATATATTTTCTAATGCATTATTTTTATATTAAATAGGTTTCTGTAGACTTTCTCATGCTTTTGTTTAGAGGATGTATTTTGTAATGTAGAGCATGGCTTTACCTTGCCTTGTAAGCTTGATATATTTTTTTAACCACCCAGCATTTTTTTTTCCTGTATTGTGAAATCCACTGAATAATTATAAAATCAGTAGACACTTGTTTACAAGTTAATATGTGTATCTGTCCTTAGTTGCACTGACTCAAAAGCTAAAGTAACCTTCAGTTCTTTGATTTACCCTTACATCCAACTGATTGCCAAGTCCTCCAACTTCATTCTTGAAATGTGCATCTGAACCTCTTTCCTTCTTTCCTCATCCTCTTCCCTTGTCTCCATTCAGGCCCTCCTCATCTCTGGCCTTTTATGGTCACCTTCAGCTGGTTCAGGCTCTTTGTTTCCATCCTGTCTTTCATGGGACAAGAAGTGTTATCCCTGTCCTACTTGAAAACTTCTAGTGGCTCCCCATTGCTGGGACTGTAGTCTCCTGATTCCTTGGCCTCACCTAACACAGGTGCTTCAAGCAGGTCTGGGTAAGGGTGTTGGTTTAGCTCTGCTGACCAGCACCCCTGCCCCACCCCTTCCCTGCACATTCCAAACTGGGTTGTCATTGGTGCTGTATCTTCTGTCTGCTGAGCGGCCACCATTCACCCTCCTTTCAGCTCACTGGCCCTGCCTCAGTGGAGCAGGTGCCTCCCGCCCCCGACACTGAGCTGACTTTTCTGTTAAGTTCCCTTTTTTTGTTGTTCTATGGGAAATATTAACATGCTTTCTCTGTTACCTCTATACCTGAATGTATTAATTTTCCCTAATTCACCTGAGGAATCCATCTCTCTAGGGGAAAATTAGGATTTGGTTACAGGAAGAAAGCCACTGAGAAAACGTATTCTGCTTCTGACATGCCAAATAGCATTTTTTGCAGTGTGCTGTTCCTTTTTAACACTTAATAATATTTTATGAGTTTCCCTGGTGGCGCAGTGGTTGAGAATCTGCCTGCCAATGCAGGGGACACGGGTTCGAGCCCTGGTCTGGGAAGATCCCACATGCCACAGAGCAACTAGGCCCGTGAGCCACAACTAATGAGCCTGCGCGTCTGGAGCGTGTGCTCCGCAACAAGAGAGGCCGCGACAGTGAGAGGCCTGCGCACTGCGATGAAGAGTGGCCCCCGCTTGACGCAACTAGAGAAAGCCCTCGCACAGAAATGAAAACCCAACACAGCCAAAAAATAATAATAATATTTTATATGAATTACTATTTTAATTCTATTGCTTATATATTATTTTCTTCTTTCCTGGAATGTGAACCCTCTGAGAATATGAGATCATGTCTTTTAGATCTTCGTATCCTCAGTACTGAGTGTACTGTAGTGTCTGGCCTAGTGTCACCTTGCGGACTTGTATCATGCACTCATTTAACCTTGCTTAAACTATACAAGCAAAAAGCAAAAAAAGAGAAATTCCTTTAAATACCACATTGTCCTATCAGACCACACCTTGATAATCCTCTGTAGGGAAGGGGAGACTACTGGTGAAAGAGAAACAAAAGAAGTTAAGATCCGGGCTTTAAAATATCTAAGGCTTCAATGCTGGCAATTTAAAGTATTTTTCCCAAGGTTTTAATCTTAATTGCATGAAATTTTTGCCTCACAGCTAACTATAGAATTTAGTTGCCATATAAGATGGCATTTCTGTACACCCTTCAGAAATGTTTGTGGAATTAAATAAACCATATTCAGCACTTAAGGGTAATCTACCTAACAATTATTAAACAGAAGAGTCGTAATTTATCCTATAAACCATTATGATGGTCACCTATAAGTTCATATAAGTTATGTTGGCACTTAATTCATTACAACTTTATTGGGTGCCTGTGGATGCCAGGCAGTGTGCTAGGCAGTGACAAGTACAGGGGTGAGGGTGATAGGGAACACACACCTGTGGTCTCGTTAATAGTCACAGGAGAGAGATGACATGAAACAGTCACACAAACTATTAATTGTGGAGGAAGTGCCATGAAAGAAGAATAAAAGGTACAAGGAGAGTGTTGAAGAAGGGGCTTTAAGCAGGTATGAAGGGGTCAGTGAATCCTTGGGCGAGGCCTACAGGGTGGGGTGGGTGAGCCTTTCAGTTAGAAGTGGCTTAGCAATTTTCAAGAACGCAGGGAAGGCATGCATGGCCTGAGCATTGGTCACCAGAGTATGTCACCTCCTGAGATAATGACTCCCAGAAGTTTATTATTCACTGGCAGAAAGTAGTACTTCTCCTTTGTTTATACACGTTTTAAAAATTAAGGATTTGTCTTATACTAGAATCCCCTGATTTGTTGAACAGTCCTGTATTCACTCTACTCATTCATATTCCTTGAGATTTTATAAAATATTTTAAAAATACCTAAAGTCTTGATTATATCCTTTCAACCCTTGTTAAGAATTCTTATTTTTGTAATTTATACTATATTTCATTATACAGTGATATATTTACTATGGAAAACAAAAAAGAATAAAAGTTTTCTTTATCCCTATCACTGCAGAGTATAACTACTATAAACATTCTGTCTGTATTCTGCCAATCATATTTTAATTGAAATTTTTATTGAGATAATTACAGATTCATGTGCAGTTGTGAGAAATAATACAGAGTGGTCCTTTGTACACTTTGCCCAGTTTCCTTCACCATGATAACATTGTGCAAAACTGTAGTACACTATCACAGCCAGGATATTGACATTGGTAACAGTTTGTCCATCTTATCGTATTTACTCAGTTTTACTTGGGCTCATTTGTGTGTGCATTATTTGTTTCCCATAGACCCTTGTATTAGTAATGCTATTTTTTTTTTTTGCGGTACGCGGGCCTCTCACTGTTGTGGCCTCTCCCATTGCGGAGCACAGGCTCCGGATGCGCAGGCTCAGCGGCCATGGCTCACGGGCCCAGCCACTCCACGGCATGTGGGATCTTCCCGGACCAGGGCACGAACCCATGTCCCCTGCATCAGCAGGCGGACTCTCAACCACTGCGCCACCAGGGAAGCCCAGTAATGCTATTTTTTATGTGATTTCATTCTAGTTTTTTTTCTTTTCTGCCCTCAAAAAGCATCCCCTCTCCTAATCTTTTTTGTTGTTGTTGTTGTTGGTAGGAGTTTATCAATTTATTTATTTTTGCTGTGTTGGGTCTTCGTTTCTGTGCAAGGGCTTTCTCTAGTTGTGGCAAGCGGGGACCACTCTTCATCGCGGTGCGTGGGCCTCTCACTATCAGTGGCCTTTCTTGTTGTGGAGCACAGGCTCCAGACGCACAGGCTCAGTAGTTGTGGCTCACGGGCCTAGTTGCTCCGCAGCATGTGGGATCCTCCCAGACCAGGGCTCGAACCCATGTCCCCTGCATTAGTAGGCAGATTCTCAACCACTGTGCCACCAGGGAAGCCCACCCTCTCCTAATCTTATATCCCTCTCATGCCATTGTGTGTTTTCTCTAAACTTGTTTCAAAAAGCAGCTACCTGTAAGAGAAATAAATAGATTAAAAATAGTCCAAATGTACTTTACCAGCTTAGTGATTGTTTATAGACAGTTTAGCCAGTTTATAGTTTCTGGCCTTTCTGCTGAAAGATACTCTGGGTGGTTTCTAACCAAGAGAGAACCATTTAATGCCATTCAAAATAGACTGAATTATCAACAGTGTCTGAAAAGGGCCTGACAGTGAGTTGCCTATAATTTAAGCAGAACAGAGTAAGTAGAAGAATAAATATGTACCAGGAAAGTACAGGTAACAAAGGAGGCTTAGAGATCTTTGCTGTTATTTCTTGAGCAAATATTCTTCTGAGGTCATCTGTCTACTGACTCCCCCTCTGTCGAACAAATAACCAAAAAGATAATCACCACTTGGTTGCTGCATGTGTAGTCAGTTGATTTCCGGTGGCCATATGATTTTCATATGTGGTCTGGTTTTCAGTGTTGCTTGAATTTTCTCAATGCTCCCGTTGAGAAAATACCCCCAATTTTCAATTTTGGAGTAAAAAGGAAAGAAACAATAGGACATATGAAAAGTAAAAAGGAAGTTGTTTTAAAGTACTGTAACTGAGTTCAGAAAGCATGAATAGAGCAGGAGAGAAGCCAGGATGAGTGACGCTAGTCATCAAGTGGCATGGGGTCGCTAAAAGCACATCAACCAGATAATCAGCTTGAAAAAATTTAAAAGGAGGAGTTAACTGCCAAGGGACTCTATCCAAGCAAATGGAAAGGACTTGAGAAGAAAAACTAGTTAGGCATGATTGTCTTGTTATTGGATAGTGAGAGAAGGGAGCTCTTTCTGTCCAGAATAGGATCTCTCCGTGGAGGTTAGGCTCTCACTAATGAAAAATAACTGTTGAGTTCTGGCTGGCCTTATTCAGCAGCTCTTAATAATTAAAATTTAGTAACGTGAGAATATGTGGAAGCTACTTCAACAAAAGAACCTGTTTCTCGAACCTAACTGTTAAAATGCTGAAGTTGTTTTTATATTAACCCAGCTGTTATTGAACATTATTTTGGAGGCTCTAGATAAAGTAATAAGAAAAGTAAATCATTGCTAAACAATTGGGAGAAACGGATTTATTCTATTTGCAGTGTGATTGATCAACCTAGAAGACGAGTTTAAGAAAAATTACATGAGTAAGAAAAAGAAAAATTACATGAGTAAATGAAGGTAGGTTAGATGGCTGGATAACAAGATTTTATCATAGAATAATATGTATAATGTGGGCCTATCTATGTAAAAACAAATAGTAAGAATTCATAAATAATGAATTCATTATTTAAGAATTCATTGTTTATTTTGCATGTTTGGAGGAGTAGACAATACTAGACTGTTAACATTGGTTACGTTTTTTCATTGCATCTTTGTATACACTGGACATGTTATTTTTATAGTTCCTGAGGAGGAATTTTATAAGTCTTTCAGTCTTTAAGCATGCTCATATTTTCTAAGGACCCCTTCTATACTAATATCTTTATTATATACCCCTAGTGCCCTCAGTTTTTGCGTATTACTGTGATTCCCTTCTGTGAGCCGTATTGAAGTTACCCAGTAATCAACTATTCCTCCCTTCCCTCTCCCCCCAGCATCTGATTTGAAATATTCTCAGTTGCTATCTGAAGAGTCTCAGTCAATATCCATAAAACTATTAGCAAGATGATTCTCGTTTTTAAAAACTCTTCCTCTTCTGCCTTCCACACTCCCTTTGGTGGTTGTACTCTACATTATATAGTACACCATCTCCCTTACAGCCATCCTTTCACCTTAGACCTACTAGTAAATATTAATTCTCACTCTCAGTTGTTCCCTAGATCTCTCTAGTCATTTTGGTTGCCTGATGCTCATTCTCTACTAGCTTCTTCAGGAATGGTTTATAGAAACAATATTCTGGGAATTAACAGTGCACGTTCATAACAGTTTGTCTGCAGCTTTAATATTTGAAGGCCACATGGTCTGTATATAAAAATCTTTGGATCACATTTTATTTCCTTAAGTAACTTAAATATGTTATTCCACTGTCTTGTGGTATAAAGCATTGCTGTGGATATTTGATGGTCTAATTTTTAGCCATTAAAAGTGACTTGGTCTTTTTGCTAGATTCCCAAAGGATTTTTAAAATCTTTTAATTCAAAGTGTAATCATTTATTAAATCATATCTTGCTCTTGGCCATTTTGGGTCCAAGAAGAATTCTTCCCCCAAATCAATGTGTTCTTTCAATGTATAGTTTCAAACCTTTTCTTTTTTTAATTTCAGGAGAGTCTTAAATTCAAGCTTTCAGTATTTCTTTTGTTACATTGCTTTGATTTCCTTCTCAGGGACTCAGCCTGTTGTGTGTATGTTCGATCTTCTTTGCCTATCATTTATTTCTTTCACTTCCTCTCAACAATTTTAAAATCTTAATAATTTGCTTTAAAAACATGAAAAATTATTAAATATAATTTTAAATTTAAAAAAAATACAATTTCAAACTTACAGAACAATTATAACAGTACAAGGAACCTATTTCTCTTTGGTTACTTCTTTTTGAATTTCTTTTTTTTAAACTCTCCTGTTTTCTGTTTCCTTTAAGGCATTAAACCTATTTATTTGCTCTTGTGTTCCTCCTTGTTTTGTCTTCATTTCTGAAAATATTTTCTTCTTTTCTTTTTAATTCTTTCCTGATTTCTTTCACTTCTCTTTTCAGATCATTCTTTTTTCCAGTTACTTTGGTTCTTAAGTTCTCATTCTCATTTATGTTGTTATTCCATAGCTTCTACCATTTTCTTAGTTTCTTGTTGGATTAGTTTCATCTTTTGTGGGCATCTTTCTAGCCTGCTTTTGTCTTCCGTAGGGATATTGTTTGTCCCTTATTCTCTTTCATATATTAATGCTGTGTGGAACTCAGCTGTTCCTTGTCTACTGACCGTTTTTAAGTGAACAGTTTCCCGGTAGTTTTAGGAAGGAAGGGGTGGGTCAGATAGATGTTCTAGCCCAGGGCTGTCAGGCTCCCTCTTTAGTTGGCTTTGTGAAGTGATTTTTAAAGCATCTTGTGTTTCTAAGATCTGCTTCCCCTGTTCCTCCCATTTTTACCTATTATCTCAACCTTCTCTTTCCTTTGCTCCTTTTGTCTGTATCTTGCTCAATTTGTTCTGCTCCAAGAAGCTTCTCCTCCGTGCAGGCTGTGTCTTACTTAGAAGGTCTTAGTTTTGAGAGTCTGTAGGGCCTAGGCTGACCCAGCACCTTGGGGAGGGGGAGCATGGGGATGCCTGTGAATTGGAGCCTACAGGATCTGCTCCTAGTTTGGCTGCTCACACAAGCTGGCCTTTCACAATTCCCAGTGAGACCTGATGATTTGGGGTTCTCCTGGTCACAGCCATCAGAACCCCCTGTTGTCTTGATTCTCCTTCCTCCCACACAAATGTTGATACCACATGGGTCTTAATAACTGGCTGTCCCCCACTTCCTTGTACTTTCAGAGTCTCTGGTTTTGATTTAGTTGTTGTCTGAGGGGTTCTCTGTGTTGGTTTGGCTATCCTGTTGCTCCATTTGTTTGTTTGTTTATTTATTTATTTATTATTTATTTTTGGCTGCGTTGGGTCTTCGTTGCTGCCCATGGGCTTCTCTCTAGTTGTGGCGAGCGGGTGCTGCTCTTCATTGTGGTGCGTGGGCCTCTCTCCTCTTGTTGTGGAGCATGGGCTCTAGGCTTGCGGGCTTCAGTAGTTGTGGTGCACAGGCTCAGTAGTTGTGGCTCACGGGCTCTAGAGCGCAGGCTCAGTAGTTGTGGCACACGGGCTTAGTTGCTCGATCGCATGTGGGATCTTCCCGAACCAGGGATTGAATCTGTGTCTCCTGCATTGGCAGGCGGATTCTTAACCACTGTGGCACTGGGGAAGTCCTCCATTTATTTTTATGGGGATTCAGGGAGAGTGGAAAACTGTGGCCACTGCTGCCACTGTCTTCCCAGAATCATAAAGCCAGAGTAATCGCTCAAAAACACATATCCAATCATATCATTCCTCCCTACTTTAAAAAAAACTTGAGTTGCAAGAATCCTTCACGAAAACTTTCAAACATATAGAAATAGGCTAGTATAATGAACCCCTACGTATTCGTCACCCAGTTTCAATAATTAAAAACTCATGGCTCATCTTTTTTCCTCTGTATCCCCTACCCATTAACCCTTCCCAGCTCTAATTTATTTTGAAATAAATCCAAGCATCATAACAAATACTTAAAAAAAAAAATTGAATACTCAGGGGTCAGAGGAGCCAGAACCACATCTTCTTTGGACTTGGAGAGGAAAGTGAAATGTCAAGGAAAGCTGATGTTACCATCCAGGGTCTGGGCTGAGGGACCATCAGCCTGGAAATACATTCGGAGTACGACCTTAGGGAGCCGACCGTCATATTGAGCTCTGCTAGGCACAAGGAGCTAGGAAGACAGCATTTGCCATTCCTACCTGAATATTGTTTGCAGCAGAGGGCCCCGGTGGGTCCTGATTTAGGAGTGCTGAGTGCTGACAACGTTCAGTCCCTCCTCGGCCTGGCTCAGGCACTCCATGTAAAAGCCTTCCTGCTATTCCAGCCGTTGACCTGCTCCTCCCTAGTTTGTAGGGAGGATGTAGGGAGCCTAGATTTCATCTCAGTTGGAATGTAGCCTTCTCCAGGAGTGTACCACATCAGAAAATCGTGCTGCCTGCAGGAGAAGTAGAGGGGAAGAGGCACATCCTTCCAAGAAATGTTTCTCTCACACCCAGGCATTCCCTGGGTATCATAGCAGGAAATTACTCATTACTGGGAAATCACCGCTGACCTTTCTGTTGAGGAAGTCAAAGAGAGAGCAGAGTTCTCAGTTAGTTGGGTCACTGGTGCTTTCTTCTTGCATTCATTATTTGTTTTCCACTGCCATCCTCATGCTATCTCTATTTGCATAATTCCAAATTCATATCTCACCTTGGTTCGTTCTGACATGTTTAGCCCACCCATTCAGTGGATCCTTATTGAGGGCCCTGTGTCTGCAGGAGTCGTGCTCTGCCAGTGAACAAGCTGGACCTCAAGTGCCTGCTCCTTTGAGCTGAGGAGGCTCAGCCAGCAATCTCTCTTGGAAAGCCTCTCCAGCCCTGTTGAGCGGAGGCAAGTTTAGGAGGTGTTATGTGTGTGCCCTGTGCACCCCTAGGAGTCTGGGCACAGAGACCTGGGTCGCAGGCCACTTTCGTGTGGTGTGGGCCCACTCTCTCCTCTCTGACCTTTGGTGTGATGGCAAGGGCTTGGAGAGTGACACAGGCAGCAGACTTTGGGGTTGCTCCAATGGAGAATGGCCATCCTGTCTCCACCCCAGCCTTCATTGCTAAGGTTTCCTTTCAAGCAACAGTGCTGGAACAGACTAGGCAAAACAGCTTAGATATAGCTGTATGATGTATCTTCTCCCCTTAATGCCAACCAAAGTTGGCAAGGAGAGGTAACAGGCCAGCAGTGCCAGAAAGAGCTCTTTCCTCTGCACCAGATGTGGCTGCTCCACAGTTACCCCTGAGTTTACTATTTTCATTTTTACCAACTCCTCTCATTGCCTTTCCCTTCTTCCTGTGAATAGATTTTGCCTCTGAGCAGGACTTTCTACTCAGTAGCATTGTTTGTGGCCACAGCGGTCTTCCCCCACCAAGTAGGAACTCACTGAGGACGGGGCGACGACAGAGCCACCTGCCCCGTCAACACTTGGTACAACCTGAAACGCAAGAACAAAAATTGGCTGCAAGTACAGTGATAGCAGTGTTGCAGTCTTGACTCTGAAGGTGATCCTCAAAACTTGACTTTGGCATCGTATGTAAGGGTTTGCTTTAAAAAATATACTTGGGTGGTGAGACCAATTACCTTTAAAATAATTTTACATTTCTGGCTTTTTAACTATCCTGTTCTCTAATGAACATATCTCACTGAAACTTCCCACTGTTTGCTCTGAGTAATCTTGTTTACTTGAAGATTGCTTTACAGTGCAGTAAGAAAACAAACATTCTAATCGTGAGTTTTTTTCAAGTTTAGGCATTGCTGTTACATGAAAATGTCACTAGACTTAGTGTCCCTAAAGTTCTTTATTTATCCTGATTTTTGTAAAATGTTTGATTTATTTGGTCCTAGGGATTTATTTTCCTGTTAGCCCAATGAAGATGTCATGATTTTGTGAGCCTTGGGGAGAAGAGTGCCTAGGTATTGTATTATCTTTAAAGGATATTACTTCTGCAATAGCTTCAGTTATTTATGTAATAATAGTGGCCCAAGGTCTGTCTCTAGCAATATGTATATGGATTTTGGTTCCTATATAGTTTTAGTTGTAGCATTGAGATATTGAGCAAATCCTCTTGAGGAAGTATTTGGCATCAGTCAGCCTTCTAAAAATTGATCATATGTTATTAGCAGAGGTTTACTGCCTCCTTTCATTGTATAGGAATTTTTTTTTTTTTTATGTATCCAGTTCTAAGAAGGCAGATGACCAAAAGATCATGTAGCTGTTGCCGGAGGCTTATGGCTGGAGAGAAGGAAGGGATAGAACCGTTTTTAAACAATTGCATCTCCCTAAATATGTCAAGGAGATAGGAAGATGTTCTACTTTGATTTGTTGGCACACAGGTATTTTATGCTGGATCTTGTTTTAAGTAGTTACTCTGAAAGTTGCTTTTTATTTAAGTACACTTAATAAATTAAAATTTGCTTTGACGGAAGTTAAAATGTTAGAAATCAGGTAACTGACATGGAGAACTATGCTTTTTAAAAGATAGTCTGCTTAAAAAAAATAGTCTGCTTATGGACATGGTGAACAGAAATAATTTAATGTTTTAATTTTTTCTTCTATTTCACTACAAGTTTATACGCATAATAATACATACCAGATAAATATGGGGGAAAAGTTTTGTGCCAGAGCCATCCTGCCTACTCTTTCCTTACAGAAGAACAAAGTAACAGTATTCATTTTAACTATAGAAATACTATAGTGGGTTTTTTTAATTCCCTACATTTTAATCTCCTGTGTTCCTCTTGATCTTTAATTTGCTAAAATAGTTGCAAAGAATGAATCTAGCCTGCATTAATCTTCTTAAAAAAACACAACTCTACCTAGTTGTAATGGTTCATCTTTCTCTTAAAAATAGTGATTTGTTCACTCTGAAATCTGAATGATCAGTTGCAGCTGCATTTTGTTCCTATTGGAGTTTAGGAAGAAGGGAGGAGGAAGCACTCTGTAATATACAATTTGAATTACTGTAATAGACGGACACAGAGATTAGCATAGAGGAACTGTTAAGCTGTCAGAACCAGAAGAAACATCTATTCTTAGCATAGTTTGAGATTTAAAGGCAACATAATGGGTATAGTTGAAAATTGTAGAAGGAAAATAAACCAGATGGGTTAAGATTAAATTTTTTTTCTAAATTGTTACTACCATACTGAGGAAGAGGACTTTCTACCATTAGAGGCAATAAAGAAAATCGCAGAGGGAAAGGTCAATAGGTTTGAATACTTAAAAATTTTAAACTACTTTAAAACTCTTTATTACTTAGGTAATGCATATGCGCTGTAGAAAACAATTGGAAAACAATAGAAAATAAAAATCACTCATAATTCTGCCAAGTGGCAGCTCTCTTGTTATTATAATGACATTTTATGATAATCCTCCCACACTTAAAATATTTTTATTTAGGGGAAATTAAATTTAAATGTGCAAACAAATAAATTGGCAAAGTGGTTTCTCAGGATAGACAAAGAATTGTTGGCTTCAAGATATGTAAAGAGCTTACATGAGTAAGAAAAATACTAATATTCTCGAAGATTGGTAGGCAAAGGACAGAGACAGTCACTCTGTGTTCATCATTCGGCAGACGTTGAGTGCCTGCTGGTCAAGTTAGAGTAGTGTTTACTGTGCATAAAAACGGCTGTTGGAAGGGACAGACATGCCATATTGTCGTCTGTATGTTTTATTCCAACATCTTGAGGCATAATCAAGATATAAATGAAATTGTATGGAAAAACATTTTTCTTCAGTTGAATTTTTTCAAAAATAATGGAGAAGATTGTATTTATGAACTTGAGATGGGCAACTATTTCTTAAACAAGACACCCCACAAAAACGATAGAGGAAAAGATTGATAAATTGAACTACATTGACCTTTAAGAACTTCTCTTCAATGGGAGAAAATATTTGCAAATGAAGCAACTGACAAAGGATTAATCTCCAAAATTTACAAGCAGCTCATGCAGCTCAACATCAAAAAAACAAACAACCCAATCCAAAAATGGGCCTAAATAGACATTTCTCCAAAGAAGATATACAGACTGCCAACAAACACATGAAAGGATGCTCAACATCACTAATTATTAGAGAAATGCAAATCAAAACTACAATGAGGTATCACCTCACACCAGTCAGAATGGGCATCATCAAAAAGTCTGCAAACAATAAATGCTGGAGAGGGTGTGGGGAAAAGGGAACCCTCTTGCACTGTTGGTGGGAATGTAAATTGATACAGCCACTGTGGAGAACAGTATGGAGGTTCCTTAAAAAAATGAAAATAGAACTACCATACGACCCAGCAATCCCACTACTGGGCATATACCCTGAGAAAACCATAATTCAAAAAGAGTCATGTACCAAAATGTTCATTGCAGCTCTATTTACAATAGCCAGGACATGGAAGCAACCAAAGTGTCCATCCACAGATGAATGGATAAAGAAGATGTGGCACATATATACAATGGAATATTGTATATTTCATTTCTTTCCATAAAAAGAAATGAAATTGAGTTATTTGTAGTGAGGTGGATGGATCTAGAGTCTGTCATACAGAGTGAAGTGAGTCAGAAAGCGAAAAGTACCGTATGCTAACACATATATATGGAATCTAAAAAAAAACGGTTCTGAAGAACCTAGGGGCAGGACAGGAATAAAGACACAGACGTAGAAGATGGACTTGAGGACACGGGGAGTGGGAAGGGTAAGCTGGGACGAAGTGAGAGAGTAGCATGGACATATGTACACTACCAAATGTAAAACAGATAGCTAGTGGGAAGCAGCCACATAGCACAGGGAGATCAGCTCAGTGCTTTGTGACCACCTAGAGGGGTGGGATAGGGAGGGTGGGAGGGAGGGAGACGCAAGCGGGAGGAGATATGTGGATATATGTATATGTATAGCTGATTCACTTTGTTATACAGCAGAAACTAACACACCATTGTAAAGCAATTATACTCCAATAAAGATGTTAAAAAAAAAAAAAAGCTTCTCTTTATCAAAAGACACCATTAACTTTGGGTTGTTTGCAGAAGTGGCCCCAAATTCCTCCCATCCCTGTCTGTCACATTCATGCCCCTCTGAATGTGACTCTCACCAAGAGGTGGGCAATCACTTTTGAATTTGTGCTCGGCCACGTGACTAGCTTTGGCCAGTAGAATGTTGGTGATAATGACACAAGCAGAGGCCTAAAAAACATACAGGCATACCTCGTTTTACTGCACTTTGCTTTATTGTGTTTTTTACAAATTAAAGGTTGGTGGCAACCCTGTGTCAAACAAGTCTACTGGCACCAGTTTCCCAACAACATTTGCTCACTTTGTCTGTGTGTCACATTTTGGTAATTCTTGCAATATTTCAAACTTTTTCATTATTATTATATTTGTTGTGGTGACCCATGCTCAGTGATCTTTGATGTTACTAATGCAAAAAGATTACAACTCACTGAAGGCTTAGCTCACGGTTAGCATTTTTTAAGCAATAAAGTATTTTTAAATCAAGGTATGTACACTGTTTTTTTCAGACATAATGCTTTTGCACACTTTATAGACTAGTATAATATAACCATAACTTTTATATGCACTGAGAAACCAAAAATTCATGTGAGTCACTTTATTGTGATATTCGCTTTATTGTTGTGGTCTGGAACTGAACCTGCAGTGTCTCTGTACTTGCATATCTTTCTTGCTGCTTTTGAGAATTCTACAGTCACTACAGTGTGAACAAACCCAGGCTAGCCTGTTGGATGATGAACGACACTGACCTTATTACTGCCGTCACCCTTGTCAACAGCCAGCCAAGCACCAGGTTTGTAAGTGAGGCCAGTGGGCCACCAGTGATCACAAATGCATATGGTGAGCCCAGCCAACAGTACATGGAACAGAGACAAGCCATCCCAGCTAAGCTTAGCTCAAATGGCCAACCCCTAGAATCACAAGCAAATAAGCTGTTGTAAGCCCTGTGTTTTGGGGTGGTTAGATATGTGTATCAGTTGGCTTTTGCCAACATTTGCAGTGTGTGTGACCACCAAAGGACTTGTGCCCAGAATACATAAAGAATACTGCATATCATTAAGAAAAAGACAACAGCCTAATAGAAAAAAAGTGGACAAAGGCTACATATGATATCATTCCAACTGTATGACATTTCTGGAAAAAGCAAAACTATGGAAACGGTAGCAAGATCAGTTGACAGGTTGACAGGGGTGTGCCGGGAGAGAGGGAGGGATGAATAGGTAGAGCACAGGGTTTTAGGCCAGTGCAAATACTCTGTTTAGTGGAGGATACATGTCATTATAAATTTGTCAAAATCCACATAATGTACAAAACAAAGAGTGAACCTTCTTCAAAACACTTCAAGGGCTCCTCTGGCCTGTAGCAGTAGTATCTTGCTCTGGTATTGCCACTTTTCCAGGTGTCTTATAAGCAGGGGTGACATGTGACATCAATGCTGATGTTATGATAAGTTACTTAAAAAACAAATGGCTGTAAAGTCATTCACAGAATGTTACTTTCACTTGCTGCATTCAGATGTTTTCTTAATTAGGAATTTCAAGTAACTCTGAGTATTGTATGACTTCTTAGTGGAGAAAACAGATAGAAAGCCACAGGCTATGGGCTCACATGGGGTTTTGTCTCTTGTAACCTTATGATTAGACTAACATGTCTTGGCGTGGTAAGTAGTAAGCATTCACTGAACTGTTGACTTTATTAAAAGTCCTCTCTCACTAAGTTGGCCCAAAGAGATTTTTCTCCTGAAGCCCTGAAGTTTTTAAGACCGTTGCTGTTTATTCAGCAACATCCTAAATTAGCTTTATGTAAGTAGAGTTGCATCTCACACTAGATTGAGATCTAAAAAAAGATAAGAAATCTGTGCATAGATCAGGTTATCCTTAATTTACCCATAATGTGTGGTGCATGTGGTTTTATGCATACAGCGTGGTTCCATTGTTCTCAGGCACAGTTCAATGCTAGAACCCTTAATCTAAGCCACAGGAGGAAGCAAAAAGAAAGGCAGATGCAGGGCTTCCCTGGTGGCACAGTGGTTGGGAGTCCGCCTGCCGATGCAGGGGACACGGGTTCGTGCCCCGGTTCAGGAGGATCCCCCATGCCGCAGAGCGGCTGGGCCCGTGGGCCATGGCCGCTGGGCCTGCGCGTCGTAGCCTGTGCTCCGCGGCGGGAGAGGCCACAGCGGTGAGAGGCCCGCGTACCGCAAAAAAACAAAAACAAAAGAAATGCAGGTGCAGATAGAGTTTGGGGCTTCTGAATCATTCCTTCTGCCTTTCCAAGAATGATCAGATCCTTGGTGGTGGGGAGGGGGTGTAGGTAGAGTATCCACTTGCTCAGGGCTTTAATCCTGTTTTACTGTTAATTCTTGATGAATAGTCATGGATGTGTTTGTGTGAGGTACATGTGACAGTGCCTATCTGAGAACCTAGCGTCTCTTTATCTAGCTGTTCATCTTCATATCCTTATTGCCTGCCACATAGTCAGTGCTCAATAAATATTTGGATGAATTGCAGGGACTCAAACACTGACTCTAGACCTTGCTTCTTTAATCCACATACACAGAATTCTTTGGAAAGCCAGGCAGAAGAGCTTGGTCACCTGCTTCCCCTCTTCCCCAAATTGTCATTTTATCTTTGTGGCTTCAGTAAAAAACTATCACTTCATAATGCTTTTGGGCATTGGTCACGTCTTTCCTCGTCAGCCCTAATCCCCAAAATGGTATGTAGAAAAGTACATTTACATCTAGAAAATATTTAGAAAACTCATTTGGTTGATAACAATAATGCAAAAGCCTTTTCTTTGGTTATGGTACAGAATCTTGTACTGCTCTTGGAATATTAAAGAAATGCTTAACCAAAGCTAGTTGCATTTTGACATTCTGTTTCCCTCCCATTTACACTCCCAAATTATACACAGACTATCATCAGTTTCATAAGTATGGTTCTGTTATTTCAGAGTAGGAATACCGTGTGGGTTCCTAAGGTCTCTCCCTGTAACCACTGAGCTTAGGGAAATTAACCATGGAAGGAGGAAGCTGGTGGTTGGCAATCTGGTTCCATGTAAACGAAGGTGTAAACCTTCCACTTTCAGATGTCTGCCAACTACTTGTGTCCTTAGTCAGCTGTACCACTGTCCTCGGCAAAGTGCCAGAACCCCAGGGCCTGAACACTTAAACTGTCCTTATGGGAAGCAGAAGGTAAACAAAACAGAAGTGAAAGTAGATTCAATTTTTTAGACTGTTCTCTTACAGGAATGGTTTTGTGGTTCTCAGCATTAAAAAAAAAATACTTGTTCCAATATGTTTCATTGACATCAGTTACTGTAAGTCTGATTCATTTTCTGCCTATTGATTTCTGCCCAAGGTGAAATTTATGACATTTAACAGAAAACATAAGTGATTAAAAAAAACAAAAAACAGATACTTTAAGGGTTGTAAAAATAAGGTTTAAAGTCAGTGGTACTTGAAAACGCAATTTTTATATTTCTTTGTTAACTACTCAGTTGTGTAAAAAATAAATAAATGACAATGTTAGCGTTCTGTTAAGCTTCCAGGAGATGTTGTGATTTACTTTGAAGATTTTTTATCCTTACTGTTTTGCAGCTTTACTCTGACCCTAACGTGTGGGTACTGATTTATATTTTAGGGGTGTGCTGGGGCTGCTCTATCCTCTGTGTCTCTGAACTGCTCCTTCACATCTCCTATTTCTCCATGCTGTGTTCCTCTGCTTTCAAAGTACCCATCCTTTGTGTTCAGTGCAGAGTTTTTATCTTCATCTGTTAAGGTTTGTTGTTGTTTAAATTTCAGTGATTGTCAATTCCATTTCCAAGATTTCTCATTTGTTCTTTCCTATCCACTTATTCTGGCTTCATTCCTCCCTAGATTTATTTATAACATCTTTTTTATACATGATTCCTTTATTTATCCCTGATCTCAAATATATTTATCTTTAAAGTGCTAACAATAAATTTCTTGTGGGATAGATTTATTTTTCTAGTTGATTTGTTGGCTATCTTTTTCAGAACTAGTCACCTTCTGTCTTTTTGGTACCTTGCTTGCAGATCACTTTGAGTGGGAGGCCTGTTTTTTTCATTTGTTCTGTTTTTGAGCCTAGCTGTGCCTTTGTGCTTTTCTTTATATTTAATCAACCTTGCTTTGTGTTCAGAGCAGAGGGTGCACATCAGAGCGTGAAATTGGTCCCACCATGTCCACCAGATGGTTCCCCTTTGTGAAGGGTACTCCACACTTTCCATTCCTGCCCTCATCCTCGTTTGTGGCGAATTTGTAAAACAATTTGATTATGCTTTTTTCCATGTTGTTTTCCAAATGTACATAATTGTTCTGGTAGTGATTTGTAACTCCATTTTCTTTTAACCTTACCCCCGACCAGTGTACAAGATGACCCAACATTTCCTCAAGCTCTGGCAGGGATGATTATTGTATATCCTTCTGCCTTTTAAATGCTGGCCAGTTTTGTTCCTTCCTCCCTCCCCCTCTTTCTCTTTCAACTACCACATGAGAGTCTTAGGTTCTTGGTTTACTTTTCATCATCTTTTTCTGTTCAGTACATAATCATTTTAAATTTTAAACCAAAGCAAGCTTGGTGCTTGTTAGCTAAATTTTAAGCTTTTTCATTATTATCTAAGCGTTGTAGTTTATCTTAAAATTTAACAATATTGAGTATGTGACTTCTCGTGTATTGATTATATAAACAGATAAATATAATAAAATATTTTCCTAAGGTTTTTGTAGTAAATTATATTGTTCCATTAACTAGTATAGATAAAGAATACAGCATTGCTTTCAACTTGAAAGACATTGAACTTCTGACTGATAATTTGTGTATTTCTCAATGTATACTTTGTTATACAGGAATTTTATATTCTCATTTATAATGAGATTTATGAATAATGAAATTTGTTCAACACGTTATTTTGAAGAGTTGGTTGCTAAAATTTTAGTCTAGCCACCCCTCCCCCCCATTTCTATATATATCTCCCTATTCAGTGGTGACTACTGCAAGAGTTCCAGGAAATGTACACCCTGTATGTTCACTTACTGCATTTTAAATTATTGTCTTTACTGTACTTCTGCATTTGCCTTCAGTCTAGTTCTGTCTATTTCTGAGAGCCAGTAGATTCCATAAAGTACTGGATAACGGTCGGAGCAATCAAATTAGGCAACCATTTGTAAAATGGGGGTGCGGGGGAGCATAGAAGATGCTGAAGGTGCTAAGGGACTTGTAGTTCACTGCAGTTCTAGCAAATAAAAGGTACCACTGGAGTCCTTTCTTCCTTTAGACTTTTAAAACAGATGGCTGTCCGAACCATCTAAAAATAACCCTTTTTGCTTTGAATCCACGTTTTAGTAACACTTTTGGTACTCTCTTGTCAGGAGGCCGTGTGACTCAATTGCACAGCAAAATAATAATAATAATAAAATGATTGGAAAGCAGGATTGGACCAGACATTTGCTTAAACATATTCCCTTTCAAGAACATTTCTGTACCATAAAATGAAGCAGATTGGTATGGATTTAAGGACTCTTTGAGGGGGACCTTTGGAATGATCCCTTAATTCCATCACTAGAATTAGGTTGAGTGCCTACTCTGAGCCTGGGCCGGTGCTAGGAGGGGTGAGAGAAGTGAAGGTCTAGGCCCTTCCCAGCAGACTCCCAGCTTTAACAAGATGCTGGCTCCACCTCATCACTCTCAAATAGTTTTAAGAGAAATATGCATTTTACTGTGGAGCCAATAAGAGACATTCACCCTATTCTGGGACTAAAGAGAAAAAGGTGTTAAAACCAAAATTGCTAGGTTTAACTTAACAAAGTGCTATAAACCTGAAAATATTTCTGCAAGGCTGGATTGGCTTTTATGCCTATGTGTTTTCAAAAACGGAAATCTCAAGTGAAAAATTACCAGCTTTTCACCCAAGTTTGACTTTTTGCCTAATTGGATTTGGGAGGTATTTGAATAATGGATCATGAGCTTTCCCTTAAATACAGAAATTGATTCACTCTGGGCCCTAATTCATTCCAGAATTACCAGAGCTTTATAAGCATGTTATATCCCTTTGTACTCACTGGGAGGTCATCTGTTATCTTAAGTGAGTGTGGGAAGATGGGAAATAACTAGCTTTAGAAATTATTCAGGTAATGTCAGTTTCTGCCATGCTCACTTCCTTGCCTCTTAAGATTTCCAGTTCAGATGTTTTGTTTAAACTTTATCAAGCATTTTATAGCCCAGCTTTCTAGCCCAGCCAAATCATAATTTTGGAAGAACTGCTTTTTTCCTCTCATGAAAACAGTTCACTATAGAGATGAGTCAGATCATTTTGGGTGCCCATATAAAATGATACAGTGTAATTTAAACCATTTGCCTGTAAGCTTTGACCAAACTTGAGCTCTGCTTCAGTAGCACATCATCAGATTTATTCTCCAAGAGAGCATGAACGTTTGACGTCCATTACATATGGTGTTTCGTTCTATGACATTTCTGAAACCTACACTAAGAATAGGAAGTAAGCTTCTAAAAAGCCAGTAAAGAACTGTCCGAGGGAAGGAAATGGATAGGTTATCTATTTGTTGGTATATTTAATTTCCCACTGGTAAAATTTCTAAGTTAGTGTGATCCCATCCCTGAAATTATGAGGTACACTTTGAATGATTCTTGAAACGTTCAGTGGGTATTTTTTAGGGGATGCTTCTGGGAGTATGTTTCATGGCAAGTTTATTGTTTCCTTTTTGGCTTGGCTCCTCAGTTTACCCAACGTTCATCTTTTCATCATCAGCTTTAAGGCCTTTATTTTATTCTGTGTGTGGAAATTTTACGTACTTTGGTGGATTATTTAATCTTTGGTCAGAGTAATCAAAGATCTTCTAGGGATACTTCATGCTTGGGATGAAAGTCTCCTTAAAGTTGTTCATCAGTCAGGGATCTGCTTTTTCTACCGCAGTTAGAAGGTTAGCTTACCTTTGATACAGTTTTAAAATACAGAAATCTTGTTTTGCTCTAGTTCTATAAAGGTTTGTGGTACAGTAGTGTATGTGCTTTCTTCTAAACCACTGTTGGTAGTTACTTCTAATTTTAAAGGTACTTTATCACTCCTCAATTTTAAGACTCTAATCCTGGCATTTTATTTTACCGAATGAAATGTAAATACTTGTATTCAAAGCATGCATATATTTCCCATATGCCATTCTAAAATAGAGAAACACTTAAACTGGGTATATTTTATTATTTGTAAATTATACCTCAAAGCTGGTCAGAAAAGCTAATTGAAATACATAATTAAGATCTGTGCATTTTGCTCTATGAGTATACCTTAATTTTAGAATCTCTTTTTTAAAAAGTATTGTGTGAATAGCTCCTATTTTTATTAGGTATCTCCGAGTTTTGCTGTGTTCTCTCTCACCAAAAAAGTACAGATTAATAAATCCTTTGGCTGAATAAAATCAATTGCACACTTGTTGCTATTTTGGCCCTTATTTCCTCAGAATGAATACTTGTTAGTTCAGTGGTTTATCCATGTCAATGATTTCTTCCATCTTCATCTAGTCACACCAGCTGGAGTGATCAGATTGTTTCACATCACAAGGCAAAATTCGTACCTTTTGGTAAACACTTCCAAATAACAAGTAGAATAAGAGATTTAAAACTGAGATTTATTTTTTCAAGTCATTTTTCTGTGTTGTGTAGCATTTCCCTGAAAGCTTAATCTCATCCATAAATGATATGATGGCTAAGTTACTACTGGACTAATTTGTTTAATCCCAAGTGGGTTTATAATATATCATCATAGCTTTAAATTATTATCTCATTTCTAGTATGAGTCAAAAACTCCTCGTCATTTTGTAGTTTTTTTAATAAGTAGAATAGCAGAATGTGGGCATTCTTTTTTTTTAAATCCAAGTTGAATGTATACATGGTTTAAGAGCTTAAATAATACCATGATAAGCTTATAATAAGATCCAGTTACTTGCTGCCCATACCTCCCTGTTCCCCAGTCTTTCTCTTCATGGATGACTATTTTGAACTCTTTGAGCTGCTGACTCTAGCTTGTATTTATTTCCGTATTTCTAAGGAAAATGCTTATCTTTGGATTCATTGATTTAGATCTTTCCTAAGGTATAGGATTTCATTTTCTTAAACAGCCATTCCTTCTGCTTTCCCACTTTGCTTCCCCTCCGCCATTCTCCCAGTATGTTATACTTTTTGGTTAAAGCCATATTCATTGTGTACATTATTTGCCTATGCACACGGTCACAGATAGTGTTGTACTGAACTGTTTCCTTTTTAATAGATTTTCCTGTAGTTAATACTTTCCTGCCTTTTTTTCATCTGTAGAGTTTTCTTTCTACCTGTTGCTAATTCTTCCCATAGCTTCTGATAGCCTCTCAGAACAATTTTCCACAAGCTCAGTCAGTGCTATGCAATAGAAATACAGCGCAACCCATATGTGTCATTCTGCTTTTTCTAGTAGCCACAGTAAGAAAGATAAAAGGAAGCAGAGGAAAGTAGTAGTATAGTTTGCATAATCCAATATGTTCAAAACGTTATTTCAACCAATAGTCAGTATTTCAAATATCTGAAATACCTTACTTTTTTTTAGCACTAAGTCATCAAAATCCAATGTGTATTTTTACACTTGCGCAACATCTCTTTTCAGGCTGGCTGCATCTCAAGTGCTCTCAATAGCCACGTGTGGCTCGTGGCTGCTGGGCTGCTGTTTCGGACAGAGCAGTTTCAGGTGATTTCTCAGCTTCAGATTTGGTCTTGGAGGCGTCCCTACTGGGGACCTCTGTTCTTTGGTCTGGGTCGCTGGGTCTGTAGGCTGCCACACAGCTACCATTTTGAGACTTCTTTGCTTTGCTTCTCAGTTGGATTCCCTGTTTTCTGGACTTCAGGTCTTCTCATTTCCCTTTGGTGGTCTCGTTTGGTCACGGTTGGTACAGGGGACAAAGACATGTTGTTAACTCGTCTGTCTCTTGAGTCATTCTGGGCCAATCTGGCTGCTTGCCTCCTAGGGCTGGTACATGGTTGTCATCCTGGGGCCTCCCCCGTCACAGCTTTTTTGGAAATTTCCTGTGCCTTTGCTCTTGTGTTGGATCCTTCCCCCCAACCCCTGTCCTGTATATCTTACATCTTTCTCTTTCTTCGTTTATTTCCTCACTCAGGTGGAAGACATGCTCCAGTGGATTGCTGCAGCAAGGGAGCAGGGGTGGTAAAGTTTTTGAGACCTTGCATATCTGAAATGTTTTTCTTGTCCCTTCTCACTTGTTGATTATTGGGCTGTGTATAGAACTCTAAGTTGGACATTATTTTTCTTCAGAATTTTGAAGGCATTGCGCCTTTGCCCTTCAGCTTTCAGTGTTCTTGCAGAATCTGATTACCTTATCTTTTGAAAGTGAACTATTTTTTCTCTCTGGGAACTTACAGTATGTTCTTTTTGTCTGCAGGATTCTGGAATTGCAAATTAGTGTGTCTCAGTATGGGTCTGTTTTTATCATTTTGATGAGCACTTGATGTGTCTGGGAGATTTCCTTGAACTATTTTTTAATGTATTCTTTTCTTATATTTTGTTTTGCTTAATTTTCCATTATTATTATTTATTTAGGCTTTGCCTTCTGGAAAGGTAGGATTTCTTCTACCTTTATCTTATCACTCTTCAGTTAAGCTTATCATTTCTGCCATCTTGTTTTTAAGTTGCAAGAGACATTTTTATTGTATACAACGTCCTGTTCTTAATCCATGGATACAGTATCTTATCTGAGTATATTAATAATGTATATATTTTAAGCTTTCATTTCTCTGCAGTTTATTTCCTCTAAGGGGCTTTTTTTGCCTGTTTTGTTTTTCTTTTAAATCTCTTTTGTATCAGAGGCTTTCTCTCCTCTGACATCTTGTAATCAGTGGTGTGTACATGATGAAGAATAGGGGCCTACAGGGTCTGCAGCGAGCTCTGAGCAGGTGTAAGGAGCTTATCAGCACAGATCTGGCCACTGGGCCTCTAGGTGCAGGTAGGCTGTTGTTTCCATACCCCTGTAATGGCATCTCTTGGTCTTTCCTCTTGTCTGCTCAGATCATCTAGAGAGCACTCTGCCCCCTGATTTACATCTTCCAGAAAATAAATCTCCAGATTTCTGCAGAGTTTTGAGGCAGCAGTCACCCAGCAGCACGGAAGGGGGCGGTGGGAGTGGAGATGCTGCTCCCCTCAGGCAGCTCTGCCCAGCTCCCCTGCAGTGAATCCCACCCCTCCTTCCAGAGAAGCACACTTTCTGCGCTTCTCTGTGGAAGGTTCTGTGGTGGAAATCATGATGGTTCTCTGCTTTCCCCACTGCTGGCTTGTAATTGAGCTTTCTCAGGCCTGCCAACCACTAATCAATCTGATTTCCAGCTTCCAAAATTGTGTTGCTATTATCTGCTCTCGTGTTCTCTCACTGTGGGTTCGTCTTTTTTTTTTTTTAAGTTGTAATAGACTATGCATAACACACAATTTACCATTGTAACCATTTTTAGGTGTACATTTTAGTGGCATTAAGTATATTCACATTGTTGGATGAGCTTTTCTTTTAATAATGTATAGTAAAATACAGACTTAAAGGAAAAGACTTTTAAATAGTATCATAGGGGTGTTGATTTAGGGGATCCACCTAGCAGGACGCATAGCGTGCATCTTCTGTTAGTCCAGGCACTTGCTCTTTCTGACAGTTTGGTGTAATGGGATTTGTTTACCATCTCCTAGGAAAGCATTTGGATAGTTTGTTGGCGTAAAAGGGCATTTTATCTGCTCTTGATAACTGTAGCTTTACAAAACGTTACAGATGGAACTCCCAGGTCTGACTTGGAAGGCTCTCCAAGATCTGGCCTGTACCCACCTGTGTGCCCCAGGCCTGCTGTTCCTCCCACCGGCCCACTCACTGTTCCTGCATAAGACGTGAACTCCAGCCCCCGTGCCTTTGCCGTGCTGGGGGTTCCTGAGTGAAACGTGCCCACCCCGCCCCCCATCTTCCTGCCCTCTTCCACATCTTTCCAGCTCCCAGCCCCATGCCACTTCCTCCCACCCCAGTTGTCCTTCTCTTTTCCTCCCATGACCTTGGGCATGCCTCTGAATTAGCACCTTGTATTTCCCACACTGCGTGGCTCCCTTTGATGTCCGTTTCTGTGCTGGGTCTTCCTCAGTGCCCGGCGCAGGGCCCACGCTCAGTTAACTATCTAGATGAATTCCTGATGCCAGAGATTTCAAGAGAGAACTCTTTATCCTTTTTTTGTAGGATATCCGACACGAAGCCAGTGACTTCCCATGTAGAGTGGCCAAGCTTCCTAAGAACAAAAACCGAAACAGGTACAGAGATGTCAGTCCCTGTAAGTATTCACATCGCCGTTACTCTGCTTCCATTCAGCTGCAGGACCTCTCAGTCAGGACTCCTTTAGCCCCGGGGTTTGGTAATAAATTGATAGCAGTAAAGGTTTGTGACTTGATTGTTTCCTATAATAAAGGCATTAGAGACTTATAGTAATGGTTCATTTTTCCACCCTTGTAGAAGGGGTAAGGTTTCAGTTCCTGGAAAATTCAGCTAAGTTCAAAGCACTTTTTTTCCGCTTTGAATATTTTAATGATGAATCATTTTCCTACCAGCTGAAGCAGGGTATAGCAGGCATAATATAACCACTTCTGGGTGACTCAGCAAAAGTCTTATTAGACCCCGAGCCTTGTATTGAACTGCTAACGATGCCCTGCGCAGGCATTAAAGGGTGGGAGCGGTTCACCCCCTCAACTAAAGCTGCAGTCAGCTCTGCTTGTTGACCCCGCCCCCTGCTGCCATCATCCTTCTTCAAGCTCTTTCCTGCCGTTAGCTCTCAGTGTGCCCGTTGCATCCTCCTCTGCCTTCTGAGTAATTGGCTCTCAGTCCGCTGATACCTCGAAAGTAAATAACCAAATATGTTCGAGTTTGTATAAAGTAACAAAACCTGGAGGGGAGTGAAGGACGTGAACTTTGCCACATCCTCTAGGCCACAGAGAACCTTCTGGCTCACCTCCATGTGGCTGTTGCCAATCAGTGAGGGCTGTGGCTGCCAGCAGCTCCCCCAGCACTGCTCTCTGCCAGGGACATTGAAGATGTAGCCGGTCAGTCCCCAGCCAGGCACTTCCCGCCGGCCTGTCAAAGCTCACTGCCCTCCCGCCCTGAACTGTGCAGCGCCCAGGTCCCCGGGAGGGGCGCGAAGTCGGACCCCAGTTGGCACGGAGCAGTCTGCCTCCAACGGCTGCCACGGTCCCTGCCCCTCAGAGCTTTGTGGCCTTGGGCCGGCTGCCCCCTCCTCTGATCGTCAGTCAAACAGGAGTCAACGCGGATCTCAGGATCGTGCGAAGATGAATAAAGTCACGTCAGCCGCCTAGCCCAGTGTTGCACTCGTGAATGTTGGCTGCGGTTGAGATGGTCACTAACTGAAGGTGCTCGCCAGGAACATCTGAAGCGCGGGTCTAGGTCAAGTGACACGTGATTTTGCCCCAATGCCCAGTACTCTTGATTGAGCACGTCTAGGCTATGGCACCTCGTAGGCTTTATTTAAAAATAATACTAACAGCCTCTCCTCAGGTGATGCTGCTGTGAGGCCCTGGCCAGCCGCCCTGAACTGGAAAGAACCATCACTGTCCGCACCTTTCACATGGTGTGGCCATGCCCATGGTCTCTAGCCTTTGCTGTACTTGCTCTGAATTAGGCAGTAATGTTGTCTTTAATATTCCTTTTCTACATTTTTGATCAAGGCTCATCTAAATGGTTTTATGAACCAGTTTTACAGAGAAAAAAACAGCATTTAAAATATTCTTCCAGAGACACAATTCCCAAACCTTTTCACCCTCACCCAATCTTACTCCTTATATTTTGCTTTTTCTCCCCTACCTCTACTCTTCAGTAGAAAAGGTGATTTTCTTTTAAGGTTATGGAGGAAGTGGGGAGAATGTTTCAAGGTGGAAGCTCTGGGGACTGGGTATTATCTTCCATTTGGCAGGTGAAAAACCCAGCGCTCGGTGAGTAAGTTGTTTGCCCAAGGTCACCACCCAGTGCTGTTTGAATCCACTCACATAACCACCAGTGCCGGTCATAATTTTTTTTTGAGATTTCTTATCTCCATGACCCACTTAAATATTACCCAAGTATTTCAGTTTGTATTAACCCTCTATGATGAGAAACATTATTCCAAACAGTGGCTAATTTCCTAAAACATCTCTTTGGAATCCTTTCAAATAGGAGGCCCCAAACCACTTATCCCCATTAACTTTTCCTTTCCCACTGGGCAGGGGGAGAACTATTTATGGATGGTCACCTGAGTTTACCGTCCATTGTGTTGTACCAGAAATAAAAATACCCACCTGCTCTTGTTAGCTGCACTAGCAGGATAAGGAAGGTGGCCCTCAGGGAAACATGGCTTTTGTGACAAAGTTATGGTAAAGGGGAAAAAAAGGGGACTATGCTTTTTCAGTAACCTGGGGCAGACCTTCCAAACACAAGCTTATTTTTAAAAACTCTTCTGAAAGTTACGTTTAGTAGACTTTCAGTGTTTTGGATTCAGAGTTTATTTTTTCCAGTTAAACTGTCTTTTAAGTGTCTTTGATCATGAGATTTATGTTATACTTGAACTTTGAAAAAAAAAACCTCGTATCAAGGAATTCAAGGTATGACTTTTCACACTGTTGTATACTTAAGCCACTTAATCTTTGAACCATTAGGCATAGGTGAGGTTGAGGTGTGATCATAAGTCTTACGTACTTAGCTCATTGTACCAACTAGAGCTCTGGGGACTGGGTGGAATATTTGGTGGATTTTTTTTTCCTTTTTAAAGATTGAAGCCACTGTATTTTTTACCCTTTAAAAGTATATATTAGGCATCAGAGAACAGATCCCTTGACATCCCCTTTCCCCAGTCTTCCAAGTTGTGGGGACAGTAACAAATATCATAAGACGATATAGCCTAAAAACAGATTTCCCAAACAGGACATATTCTGTGTTTTAGTATAGTTTGCCTCTGTTGCTGTTTCATGTTAAGTTTCAAACACTTCCAAAAACCTTTCTGAAGATACTAGTCATTCCCATATTGATAACTAATCTCAACTAAAACAGCTTGGACTCAGCCAATGTGAACACCCTGAGTGCCACCAACTCACCTTCTTGCTTTCCCCCATGGGGCGCACTGCCTGTGTGGACATTTGGGTCCTCCAGGATTAACCTCTGAGTTCTGGTTTGCCTTTCAGTTGACCATAGTCGGATTAAACTTCATCAAGAAGATAACGACTATATCAATGCTAGTTTGATAAAAATGGAAGAAGCCCAAAGGAGTTACATTCTCACGCAGGTAAATGGATTGTTCGAATTTGACTCTAATGGTTTTTGCCTTACTTGATGTCACTGTAAGAGTTTCAGAGTGATGTTGTCTACACCTCAAATAAAATCTGCCACATCTGTTTAGAAGATCAGGTTTTAAACAATCCAAAAAAGCAACAAGGAAGGAAAAAGTCTTCCTTCCGAGATTCAGTCTGGTCGTGACATGAATCTTTTCTGGGAAGTATGGCATTGCTGGGTTTACAGAAAACAGCAGTAAAATGCCAGAGTGGCCTGTGGTCTGTTGACAGAGGCAGCAGCTAGAGAAGAGCAATACCTGTGTTGAGTCCATAAATATTCGCCTCAGAGTGTCCAGTGCTGCTCGTGGAAATCTGAGAGGGTTAGCAATAGATGAGGAATCTATCCAGATGGCCATTCAGAATTCCTCTGCATGGCCCTCATTCTTGCGGGGGGTGGGGTGCATGGAGGGGGTAGATGATGTGAACAAACATGCACAACCACTTGAAACTCCCACTGGTTTTTGGCATCTTTATGGGAAAAAAAATCATAAAAGTGGTTTAATAACTGACCTTTTGTGAAACACGTACTGGTGTATGACCCAAAGACCATGGGTATCTGGGAAAGGGGAGAAAGGAGTTTCTTTTTAAGTAATTTTCTCACGTCTTAATCTGTTACCTGTAAATTGGTCTAAACAGTCTAAGTTTCTCTCTCTTTTTTTAATCCTAATTTTTGTTTTTTCATTGCGTATCAGTTTTTATCAGTAGTATATTGGGTTTGCGTTATAGGGTGATTGTGAACGTCATAGCTGTGCTTAATATTCGGAGACTAAAATGACAGTGAAACCAGAAAGTGCAGTGAAAAAATTCTGCTTTGGGGCAGGGCGTATCCCTGGTGGCCCTTCTTTACTGTCCCTTTTGTCCTGTCCCAGTTCCTTTCCGCACGTGACCACAGTTGGCCCTCGTGCCCCCCAAGTCAGTGTATGGAACGTCAGTCCCCGGGCCCTCAGCACATGGTCCTCCCAGCACCTCTGGGGTGGGGATGAGAAGGAGCGAGACTTTGGTGGTGGCAGGCTGGTGGGAAGAGGTTGAGGCAAAAGTGGCTTCTTGGGAACTTCTCTTTTTAGAAGTAGTCAAGTTTCTTACTTCCTAATTTCAGCCATTCAGCTTTGGTGTGGGGTCAGGAAGCCCAAAGCAAAGATAGGGTCTGTAAAGTCACATGGAGTGTTAGGAAATCACCATGGAAACTTCTACACCCCTGTCCTCCCCACCCCCATGCCCTAGCGCTTCCTTGGCACATCTGAAGGTCTGTCTGTTTGTCAGGTTGTACCATGGTTATATCCAACGGCTTACATGATCTCCCTCTGCCCTGAGCTGTACACACGGGATTGAAGCAGCCTGACCCCAAAGTTACATCCCTAGACAATATGACTGAAATATTTTTTAAAGCATAGAGAATAATGTCACAGATGCTGGCCTTCATGTCCATCTTCAAGTGTTGGCTGAGTTTGGCGTGTATCCTTTCTGATCTTACAGGATTTTTAATCCCTCAGACCCATTCTAAACTGGGGTGAAGTATGGGGGCAGGGGAGTAACAAGAGCCACCGCTATGGGGACCTGGCAATAGGGTCCTCGTTTCCAGCCATGCGACCCCTGATTCCTGCCTTCCTGGAGCCGTTTTTCTGTCAGTTGGCTGGAAGGGGTTACCGTGGAATC
Source organism: Neophocaena asiaeorientalis asiaeorientalis (assembly GCF_003031525.2). Classification (NCBI taxonomy): domain Eukaryota; kingdom Metazoa; phylum Chordata; class Mammalia; order Artiodactyla; family Phocoenidae; genus Neophocaena; species Neophocaena asiaeorientalis. The sequence goes on along the minus strand of NW_020173687.1, from coordinate 10,835,880 downwards.
CGCTATTGTCTGAGACTCTAAGGAGCCAGGATTTGTCAGGTTTAGGCAGCAAATCCCAGATAAGTTCAGGGAAGGAAGCGAGAGGGCACTGAGGGCTCTGTGGTCGAGGGAAGCGCGGTGAGACTTAAAGGGAAAAGATGTAAAGACTGAGGAGATTTTGGATGAAAGTGAAAGGAAACTATTTTAGAAGAAGTGGTGCTGGCCAGAGGAGGTGACATGCTCTGTCGTGCAGGTGATAGGTGATGTCCCTTCCAGGCAGCACTAAAAATTGAGGCAAGCTCGAGGCATTCATACCCTATATCCAGTAAACATCTGTGCCCATTGCCAGGGGGGCTGGAGTGAGACGGGCCCCGCTGCTCAGCAGGCACCCCTACCCCCCATGCCTCGGTGACACCATACCCCTTGGGCCACCCGCCTGACTATTTGTGTGTCCACATCTCATGTTCCTTGGTCCAAGGATGAAGGCTGTCTGTGGTCAGGTTAACCATTATTAATAGTAATAATAATCGCTACATTTTATTGGGTGTTTACTGTATTCCAGGTACTGTGGTAAGGCCTAATAAGTATTGATATATGAACATAGTTAATTTTCACAACCCTGTGAATAGGTGGAGAAACTGAGGCAAGGAGAGGTGGGGTGACTTGTCCGAGGTCACACAGATAGTAAGTGATTGGAGCTGGGACCAAGCCGTCGGAAGCGTCCCTGTGACCCCTTCCCCACACTGCCTCTCCCTTGCAGCCAGTTTTATTCGCTGTACCACCCGCCCTAAGGCATGGTTCTCAGTGGAGCCCCTCAGCTGGCCAGCCCACACCAGAAAGCAGAGTCTGTGTTTTCTCTCCTCCATCGCTCAGCTCTGAACCAGCCCTGAGGTGCAGAAATGACCTTTCACCGTGTGGTAGGAAATAGAATTGTGGTTACCACTAGGCAGGGAGAGGCAGGTCCCTGTCCCAGCCATGGCCACCATGCTGCCCGAGGGCCCTGTCGTCCACTCACCGCCAGCAGTGAGCTTGCACTGGGACGTGTTTGTGTGTAAAATGCATACACTGTGCATTGTGTGTTTGCAGGGCCCTTTGCCCAATACCTGCGGTCACTTTTGGGAGATGGTGTGGGAGCAGAAAAGCAGGGGCGTTGTCATGCTCAACAGAGTGATGGAGAAAGGCTCGGTAAGTCATAGATTGATCCACTGTTTGCATCGCTGCCCGTGTGGATGCCAGTCCACAAAGTCGACGTCTGTCCGTGTTTATTTCCTTGAGTTGATTTTCTATTTCTATTAGAAAAACATAAAGAAGCAGTATACAAATACATGTTTATTGTAAACAAGTCAGATACGTAGGTGAATTTAAAAGAGGGAAACAAGTCAAACTGCCCTTGACCTATTCTCCACCCTGCCCCCATCAGTCAGTCTCTCCAGTGTGTGATGCTTTCCTCTCACCTCTCAGTCTCTCTCCTGCTTCGTGTGCTGCTGTGCTTGCCTTGTGGAGCTGTGTAAGCAGAGTTTTATTTTGAAAAGCAAGTTCCTACTGTATCTTCATCATATTTGCTTTTTCTGGCTGGTAAAAGCATGCCTCTCCGCACCTGAGCTGTGGGAGCAGCTGGACCCTGGGTTCGCCTCCGTCAAATCCCCAGACGCTTGGCTCCTGGCCACACCTCTTTAGTGTGGACGTTGTCTGCTTGTGCTTCACTTCAGGGTGTGTGTTCCTTTCTTCCAAGTTCTTTGCAACGTGGACTCGAGGTGTGCGTTTGTTCAGGCCACCTCCTGCCCCTCGACGGCTCTCCTCAGTCTCCTGCATCCTGTATCCCGAATGGTCTTTCTAAAGCAAGTCTCACCATACCTCTTCACAGCTGAAACTCTTCTGGGGCTCCCCCTGCCTCCCAGCTATGCATAATGTGGCTACTGGACCGGGTATGGTTGGGCCCTAGTTAACCTGGACCCCCAGCCCCGCCTTCCGTCTCCAGACTCCAGCCAGGATGAACGTTTATTTATTTTATTAAATTGTTCTTTTTTTTAAGTTTCTTGCCAGTTCTCTGGGCTAATGATCAGAATCACACTTGCCCCACTTCCCGGCATCCCACGTTGCTTCCCTTGGGGCCGCGGTGGCTGTGCTCTCCCTCCCCACGCATCTTTGAAGTAGGGAATAGATGCCATATCCCCGCCCCCCTGGCTCCCACCTGCTTCCCGCGACACTCACGGCCAGCACCAGACACTCACGGCCAGCACCAGACACTCGCGGCCAGCATCAGACACTCGCAGCCAGCACCAGCACTGCCGGGGCTCCACAGCCTCAGAGGTGGAGGCCCCGGGAGGAGGTGGGCTGAGGAGCACGGAGACCGGGAGGAGCGTGTGGCCCAGGCCCGGCCAGGTGCTGGCACTGTGCTCTCTGGGGCTCAGCGGGGGCACTGCTGTCGCAGTGTCAGGATGCGGCCTGTGGCTTGCCAGGAGAACATGAAGGCTCCGGAGATGCCACCCCTCTGAAGAAAGCACAGTCGTGGCCCTAAAGGGAAAAAAATACAAGCACAAAGAAGTAACACATCAAAGGAAACGTGAGCGGTGAAAACCTAAAGCAGTAAAGCGCTCGCCACAAAGCCTCTTCCCTCCCGCACCCGGAAAGGAACGGTCTTGGTTACAACAAATGGCCTTCGTACAACGGCACATGTTTAAAATCATATTTTTGCCTCTGCCTCCTTTTCTTGAAAGAGAGTATTTATTCGCTCCGTACTCACAGGTGTAAAGAGCTTACCTGAGCGTTCAGTTGATGCAGTAATGCTTCTTGTCTTAGAAAAAAATGTTTACAGTGAGAGTGGTTTTTGATTTTCTCTGCAGTGGCTTGATTAATAAAATGTGAAGTTGCAAATGTGAAGCAAACCCTCACCCATCACCACTCTTGTCAGCAGTTTTGAGTAAAGAAACAAAACACGAGGTTCCCGCAATACATGCACTCCTCAAGGAGAAGTGAAACACGGTGTCCGGTGCAGGTGCTGAGCACAGATGACCCTTCGGGGTCTTCCAGCCTCATCGCTGCTGACGTTTGGGCCGGATCGCTCTCTGTCTTGGGGGGCCGGCCTGTGCGTTGGAGGGTGTTTAGCAGGATCCCTGGTCTCTGCCCACTGGATGCCAGTATCACCCCCACCCCAGGTTGAAGCCATCAGAAATGTCCCCAGACGTCCAGTGTCCCCTGGGAGGCAGAATTGCCCTCAGTTGAGAAACACTCTGTAGTCGTATGGAGGGTTGAGAATTTAAAATCATGACTTACTTATTTTAAAATCATCAGATATGGTAGCATTTGCCTTTTATTTGTTACTAAAAGTTCAGATGAAACCTCTTTGCTATTTGCACGCGGTTTGCTTTAGCTACTGTTGCCACAGGACACAAGGAGTGGTGGCCCTGTACTGCAGTCACATTTGTCACCAGGCCCTGCTCTTGGTTGTCGCCCACCCAAGGCCGAACGTAAATGGACCACAGATCCACTGTGACAACCTTTCCCCTTGGACTGCTATGTTGGCCATTAAAAAAACAACAACAAAAAAAACTAGTTGGTTTTTATTGTAGTTTACTGTGATGATGTGACAGTAGTCCCTGTTTTCCTTTGCAGCTCTTCTTTTTACTGTGGGTCTTTTGGGCCTGCAGATTGGCATGGAAAGCAACGTATGGTTTATGGTTCTTAAAGTTTCCTTGGGATAAACATTTTTAATTCAGCCTCAACGTTATCACCCCATAAGGGCTGACTGGGGAAAATTATAAGAAATTGCGTTGTCTTGTTTGCTCAGCTAATCTAATTATAACTTTTCCACACAGCCCGTGGTGAAAACCAGCTTGCAGAGCGTTTCCATGTAATGCATATTTGTTTTCTGGTTTCCTTCTTTCACCAAACAGTGGTAGATGTTCTCCCTGTATTTTTGGCAGACCTGCCCGTTACCCTTTTGGGACCCTGTGCTTCCTGGAAAACCATTGTGGAGAAAATGATCGTGTGTGTTAGACTAAGGTCATCCAAATGGCCAAAGTTCTCATTCATTCAGTTTAAAAACTGAGTTTAGACATGATGGGATAGAGTGCATGTGTGTAGGGGCCGGGCTTGTTGTTGTCTAGGCAGGGGAGGTAGCAAAGCCATGTTCAACCAGAAACATCACCCATATCTCTCCCCTGAAATCCCTACTAAAGATGCTGTTTGATTTCAAGTGCTTTCAGGCCCGAGACACTAGGTTTTGTATCATAGGTGCTTTAGGCTTTGTGCATCTCTCTCGTACTCTGCTTTTAGTTCTCTGTGTTCATTCTTCTTTCAGCCAAATCACCCATCACAGGGTCACCCCAGATGACTTTCATGGATTTTTCTCAAGATGGCATAGCTCTTTGTTTTAGATGGACCCAAGCAAGGACTCTCTCACACCCGCCTTCATGGTGGTAACAGCAGGTATGACAGATGCCAGTACTTTGGCACTGCCATGTGGCTGTTTGGTGCCAACCCAAGACACGCCTCAATTTTAACCCTGAAGAAGGACTGCTTTCTAATAAAATAAATCACCTTTTCCGGTCACTATGTATCAACTAAACAGGATAACAGGAAGTAGTTGATATTGTGCTTATTTTGTTTTGTTCTGTTGCATATGTTTACAATAAAAATTTCTACAGGAAATGACAGAGAGCAGACCGTGGCATGTTGCTATAGATGCATAAGAGTTCTTTTAAGAACTCCTATTTTTTAAATAAGTATTGACACTTAGTGTGTGCCAGAATTCCTCAGCTGTAGAGTTCCAAAGTCTTGCTCTTTACCCAGATTACAGAGATTTGTAAGGCTTTATATTTGCTTTTGAAAGTGAGTGCTTGCTGTGTGGACGTGAGGTTGAAAAGACTTGCCTTTCCTGCCCATGAGGCATGACAACATTGGCCTCTTCTTTGGTAGCAACTCGCCATTCCGCATTTCTGCTTCTTTGCTTTACTCTTGGTCTGCTCACTGAATTGGGTGCCCACTCCAGCACACGTGGTTTTGGACCTACCAGGGCAGTCTGTTTCTGGAGTCTCAAGGCATTACACAGGTCTAATGATTTGAAGTGTGGGAATGAATGCATCCTTTAAGCGTCTCCTGAAGTCTTGCTGTCATCTGCCTCACCCACTTTGGCTAAGCATGGGATCGTGCCATGCCATTGATGCTTCTGTGTCCTGAGTGGCAGGATCTCTTTGGTGCTGACAGATGGGCTCTGTTCCAGGGGTTCATCTTTGGCGCTCATCATTGGTGCAGGGAGGGTGAAACTGGCCAAAACTTTATGGCCTTCTCTTCGGGAATCATAAAGTTTGATGCTGTGTTGGCATCTCAGTGTGGTGTTTCTTAATTTGTTTCCCTCCCTTTTTTCTGTTGCTTTGGTTTTCATTAAAGCAGGACCGATGGGCTTTTGTTGTTCTGTCGTCAGCCTCTTCAAGAGCCTCCTGGCTCCTCTGAGTCAATGCATGTTGAATTATAAGGGTCTTGAACTGGTACCATTTCCCAAAGAGCTGTTTACACACACTGATATTTCATTTGCTGAAAGTCTTACCACCTTTGAGGGTCCCTCTGTCTGGGGACATATGTCGGTTCCTCTGGCTTATGGACCTGGCAGCTTAGCCCCCATCTACCTGCTGTTCTTATCCAGAACAGTCATCAGCAACCAGAAATGTCTGGTGTAGAAACTTGGCTCAAGCAAAGCATGCCACTAAATTTGACTCAGATTTTCTTTCTTGAACTCTAAATGAAACCAAATCTTCGGGAGTTTGCTTGCTATAAGGAAAATGTTAATGAGCTACGTTTAAATCAAGAGCATCAAGTAGTTTCTAAAATTTTTAAACTACAACAAGGGATTTTTCTGAACTGAACCGAACCAGAATGAAAGGGTGGGGTGGGGCAGTGGGTGATCCCCAGCCTTGGAGGACCCCTCTGCAAACCTTCTCGATTCTGGTTTGCATTTGATTACAGCCCTTCAAGCTTTTTACGGTGTTTCATGTGGTCTCTTCTAGCCTTGGTTATCGTCCCCAGGGTGGGGAGTCTGCGCTATGCCGAGAGCACCCATCAGGTGCACCCATCAGATAACCTTTGAAATGGCTACATAAAGTAGTTCATGAAAGACTAAACCTTGTGTGCCATCTGGCTTCCTTCATGGGTGATAGGGAGAGGATCAGACCCCTGGAACACTTCGCTGTGTGGAAAACCGGGGCAGCTGGGTTTGGAAGTGCAAGTCCTGTCTGCCCGCCTAGTCCTGGTCTAGATCTTCACAGACCCCTCCCCATCTCCTCTGGAGGCAGGCAGGCTACATTGATGGCGACCTCCAAGGTCCGAAAACCCTGGGTCTTTGGGTTATCATAAAGCTCGTGGACAGTACTTCAAACCTCCATAGGAAGACAGTCAGTTGCTCACAATAATTGAGTGTCATTTTCTCCCCTAGTTAAAATGTGCACAGTACTGGCCACAAAAAGGAGAAGAAGAAATGATCTTTGAAGACACAAATTTGAAGTTGACGTTGATCTCTGAAGATATTAAGTCATATTACACAGTACGCCAACTAGAATTGGAAAACCTCACAGTGAGTATGGCATGCGCTTAAGTACTTCAGACAGTTACTGGTTGAGATGTCTTTTCGCTTGGGTGATACTACTGAACACCAGTTGTTTATGCCAGTGGTTTTCTGTGCTCCGAGCAAGAAGTAGTTTTAGCACTATGGTGAGTAGAGCTTACCTGCTTACTTACCGGGTGACTAGAGGTGCCTGGGAGCGGGTCTCACCTGCCTCCTTCCCCACAGAGCTCTCTCCCAACACTAGTTAACACCAGTTCTTAGGGAAAAGGGAGTTCTGACCTAAACCTTACCTGTTCCTGCTCCTGCCTTTGCAACTGCAGAGGGACTAAAGTGATGGCCTGTGAGTTAAATACCAGCAGAGCACGTGGGCCTCTCTTGTGGTCCACAGTCTCTATAGTCTGAAGTGAGGGAAGAAGGGCCCTCCAGGGCTGACTCCCAGTTCATAGTCAGTGAAAGTTTTCTAGATGAAGTCTTGGGCTTGTTTGTGTGGGGAGAATTAATTAATTAATTAATTTAAATAAATTTATTTATCTCATTTATTTTATTTTTGGCTGCGTTGGGTCTTCATTGCTGTGCGCGGGCTTTCTCCAGTTGCGGCGAGCGGAGGCTACTCTTTGTTGCGGAGCATGGGCTCTAGGTGCGCGGGCTTCAGTAGTTGTGGCTCGTGGGCTCCAGAGCACAGGCTCAGTAGTTGTGGCACGTGGGCTCAGTAGTTGTGGCGCAAGGGCTTAGTTGCTCCACAGCATGTGGGATCTTCCCGGACCAGGGCTCAAACCCGTGTCCCCTGCCTTGGCAGGCGGATTGTTAACCACTGCGCCACCAGGGAAGCCCATGTGTGGGGAGAATTTGTAACACCACCTGCCAGCTATCATTAAATGATGGTCTTGGAATATGTCTGGGCAGTGTGCTAGAAGCGGCATCACGGAAGACCCTGCCCTCGGGGAGGCTGAATGATTCGCCTGGAGCCATCACTCTGGGGAACCATGCTTGTAGTGGGAACAGTGGAAGGAAGCTGATGGCAGCTCCTGGGGACACCCTCAAACACGGTCAGCCACTGCCTCCTGGAATCAGACTGCCTGGGGTTGATTCCTGGCCCCAGCATATAAAATTGTCAGACTTCAGGCAAAGGGCACCGTTCTCACCGCGTCTATGTCTGCCCCCCTGTCAGATAGGGTTTTTGAAAGCCTTCCAGAAGGTGGTCCATGTGCAGTGTGAGAGCAGCACAGGCTCAGAGCACGTGCCGGGAAGGGTTTGCAGGTTCTCTGGGGTTGAAGGAACGTGGATTTATCTGGGGGCAGTGGGACTGGTGTTGGGGCTTGCGGGCCGGGGCTGAAGAGGAGGGATCTGCCCCTGGATTCTACTTGCATCTTAGTTTTCAGTTTACTGCTTTATAGTCACCGTGACGCCTGGGGTGGGATTAATAGTCGAAGTAAGATCGAGGACTTAGCGCAGGTGACTGGAAGTGGAGAAGAGGTTAAAATCCCGTGGCTCTGGAGGAATGCAGCTGTGCAGTGGGTCCAGGTCCCCCTGCCGCCTCCTGTGCGCTAGCGCTGGAGCCCCAAGCCCGGCCATAGCCGCATGCAGGCTCTCGGGGTGTGATTTATGGAGGGGTTTGATACGGAGGATTTTCAGCAATAATGTTGGCAGTGGGTTGGTATGTGCCTGGAGGATTATGTGGTAGACTTTTTTAATGCTTTTGAGCGTTTGCAAGCCTGACATTGCAAGTGACTTCCGGTAAACTCTTGAGAAAGTTTCCTTTGCTTGTTGAGGGAGACAGAATTTGGACAGAGCAGAAGAGGTTTGTGCTGTTTGAGTGGCAGAGCAGAGGCAGCAGCTTGGAGGTTTGGGGGAGATCTGTTTGCTCCAAACAGACGTGGTTTTGAAAAAGTCTTTTGTCAGACGTGTACCTGGCCGAGCACACATCTGGAATGAATTCCTTGAGAAAGAGGTGGGCAGGCGTGAGGGAGGGAGTAAACAGAAGGTAACCCACACCTTTTTAAGAATTAAAAGAAGGAACTTGCTTTTGGCATGTTTTCTTATTTTTTAATTTTTTAATTTTTTATTTTTTTTTTTGGCGGTACGCGGGCCTCTCACTGTTGCGGCCTCTCCCGTTGCAGAGCACAGGCTCCGGACGCGCAGGCTCAGCGGCCATGGCTTTACGGGCCCAGCTGCTCTGCGGCATGCGGGATCTTCCCGGACCGGGACACGAACCCGCGTCCCCTGCATTGGCAGGCGGACTCTCAACCACTGCACCACCAGGGAAGCCCTTCCTATTCCATTTTTTTAAAAATCTATTTTTAAGTGCTTTTCTGTTCCAAAAAAAATAGAAGACACATTTCTCTTTTAAGCCATTAAAGGATATAAGGAGATCATTTTCTAGGGAGGAAAGTATGGAATTGTTTGGTGTGGTTCTATAAGTTATCCTAATGTCATAAGCAGATTTTTTCCAGTTCTGCAGAAAGATACCAGTGTGTGTAATAGCTGGTGCAGGGCGACACGTGTGTGTTCTCTGCTGATGTTAGGTCCTTGCTGTTTTTGTGGGTCCTTTTCACACGTTTTCATCACACTAGGGTCAGGGAAGGTTGCTGTAACTAAGCTGTGAGCATTGGGAGGGCAGGGCACGGGGTCATTACCTCATCGTGCCGCGCACACAGGAGGCACGTTATGGACATTTGCCAAACGAAGGGAGACATTGTCAGTCAGCGGGTCTTTGGCCCAAAGTGTTTCACCATCAGCCGCTGTCCAGGTAACCTAGGCACTAGCTTGGCCCTTTGCGCTGCGCAGCTGGGGTGGTTCCTGTCTGCAGGCCTTACTTCTCCTGTGACTGGCTCCCATTACTGTGGGCTCTTACCTTGGTATAATCTTGGGTGCTCTCCTCAGCAAGGACTACATTTTGATCATTGCTCCTGGCGACCAGTTGTCCACCCTGGGAGTGGAGTCTCAGAGGCTCAGAGGAAGGAGCGGAGCTGGAAACAGCATCAGAGGCCGTTCTTTCTGTTCCACAGCGAGCAGATTGGGCTAGGAGACAAGGGCCAGGGTCCTCCTTTCAAGAGTTCCTGCAGTGGGCTCTGGAGTCAAGCAAGCTTAGATTTAAACTCCTGCTCCCCCACTTAATGGAGGGTTAGCTGCCAAGCCTCAGTCTTCTAATCTGGAAAATGGGAGTAACGGGACTACGTGCCTCGAGGGATTGCTGTGAGAACCCAGTGAGCTCTCGTGCCCACACTGGAACACAGTAAGCGCTCCGCTTGTGGGGCCAGTGCAGCTGGTCTTGTCAGCATCCTCCTCTTCATCGTGGACCATCTGTTCAGCTGGATATTGAGCCACACGTGGCAGCCTCCTGTCTTTGGAGACTGAGTTGGTAACTTTTTTCTGTAAAATGACAATTCTCTGAGGCATCCAGATAGTCCTGTAAGGAAAGCCCCGAGTTTCCCAGAGCTGGTGCCCCACACGTGCAGTTACATTTCCACTCTTTCATGTGAAACCCCGAGGCCTTTGATGACAAGATTGCTGTGGGTGGCAGCGAAGCATCATTTTGACTTGTGGGGCGGATAGAAATCGGTTGTAATCATGAAGACGGCAGAAGTGAGAGGAACATTGGAGACAAGGGCTCTTGTGGGCAAGACTGTTCCATCCTAAAGGAGGGGCAGTTGAAGCAGGAGCAACCTGGGGTCCACTCGGGGCTTGGTATTTGTTCACTGGGTTTGTGGACCCGGGGAGAAAAATCTGAGAGTTAAGGCTACTCTTGGAGTTAGGTGGGTGGAAAGGCACTTCATGCTTACTTGGAATTAATGATTTCTGTGCAGGTGATTCTCTTAGAATCGTCATGAGTATATTTCTCTTCCAGTCTCAAGAAACTCGAGAGATCTTGCATTTCCATTATACCACGTGGCCTGACTTTGGAGTCCCTGAATCGCCAGCCTCGTTTCTGAACTTTCTTTTCAAAGTCCGCGAGTCGGGGTCGCTCAGCATGGAGTACGGCCCCATTGTGGTGCACTGCAGTGCTGGCATCGGCAGATCGGGGACCTTCTGTCTGGCTGACACCTGCCTCTTGCTGGTAAGAAGGCCCTTAAATGCCCCGAGAAGAGAAGGGAGCACATTTTAACCTCCAGTCTGGCCCAGCCACAGCTTCTCTGTTAACTGTCTCCGCAATAAACTAGCTTTGATCTTCACTTTTCAATAGCTTCCTTCCCATGAAAGGAGCTTTACCCTAAATAGCTTCGTTTGAAGGGAGGCCCTTAATTTTAATGTGGAAGCCAGGAAGATCCAGAGAATCCCCTTCCCTCTCATTTTGCCCCTGTGCTCAAATGGTCCCAATTTTGCCACATTTTCTAGAATTCTGCCTTCCTCGCTATGACTTTTCCTGAATAGGAACTGGCACGCTCCAGGACATATACAGTCACATTGTACTTGAGGCTCGGACCTCACTGAGCTGTGTCTCCTCTCTGGCTTTCAGATGGACAAAAGGAAAGACCCTTCTTCTGTTGATATCAAGAAAGTTCTGTTAGAAATGCGGAAATTTCGGATGGGACTGATCCAGACAGCAGACCAGCTCCGTTTCTCCTACCTGGCTGTGATCGAAGGCGCCAAGTTCATCATGGGAGACTCTTCAGTACAGGTCAGCAGTGCTTTTGCTTTAATCCAGGTGTGTTGGTTTTAAATTTTTGCCTGTAAAGAAGGAGGCTGTTCTTTGTAAACGTTGAAACAGTATCCTGGGTCAGAGGAAATAGCTAGGCTTCATGTTTAAATAGCTAAAAAGTTGTGGAAGGTTTCACCATGTTCCAATTTCTGCCTTTGAAGTGCTCACATAGAGATCATTAATAGGGAGAATAGACTTTATTTTCATAAGATCTCATCTTCCAAGGACATGGCTGGAGACCCGAGAAGCTGAGAGGGCCCCTCACCTCTGCTCACTTAAAGGGGAGCAGGTTTCCTGACAGATCAGCCAAACGTGAAATCTCACGGGACTTCCTCTTGCTGCTTTTTCAAGGAACAATGGAAAGAGCTCTCCCACGAGGACCTGGAGCCTCCACCCGAGCACATCCCCCCCCCTCCCCGGCCTCCCAAACGAATCCTGGAGCCACACAATGGGAAGTGCAAGGAGTTCTTCGCAAACCACCAGTGGGTGACAGCTGAGACTGAGGAGGTTAAAGAAGACGGCCCCGTCAAGGAAGAAACCAGAACCCTCTTAAACGCCCCCTGCAGCCTGGAAAGGTAATGTGAGAGGGTCCTGGCTTACTGGGGGCGAGGGGAAATGGCCTTCTGTTCCAGAAATACATATTGATATTGAAACCCTGTGGACCCAGCCTCCTCTTGGCAAACGGTGCTTCTGTGTTCTTGAGGAACAGGCCCCTGGACCGTCCCTGCTCCTCCCCCAGCTGGAGGAGCCTCTGACTGAGCCACGGGCTGGCCTGGCGAAGTGACTGACTTCAGCGGGGATCTAGCACCACCTGGTGGTGCTTGATGGAATCAGGGGTCTGGTGCGACTGAGTCAGGTCTTCCAGCCCGGTGATGACAGCGACAGAAGACAGAAGCCTGCCCTGGACTTCAGGCCGGTCCTGAAACTGATATCCAGGCTTGACCACGTACCTTCAGCCCCCAGAATGGTCTTGGGGTACTTAACCTTTTCATGTAGTCTTTTTTTTTTAAGATTCGTTTATTGTTTATTTATTTATTTTTGGCTGCATTGGGTCTTAGTTGTGGCACGCGGGATCCTCGTTGAGGTGTGTGGGCTCCTCTCTAGTTGTGGCGTGCGGGTTTCCTCTTCTCTAGTTCTGGCGCGCAGGCTCCAGGGCACGCGGGCTCTAGTTGAGGTGCGCGAGCTCAGTAGTTGTGGCGTGTGGGCTTAGTTGCCCCGCAGCATGTCGGATCTTAGTTGCCTCACCAGGGATCGAACCCGCATCCCCTGCATTGTAAGGCAGATTCTTTACCACTGGACCACCAGGGAAGTCCCCCTTTTCATGTGGTCTTGATTGAGTTGATTGCCATTTTGCTTCCTTACAGTTTGACAAAGATTACTGAGTACCTACTGATGCATGTGAAACCCCAAGATAACTAGACTGGGGCCCCTGGTCTGTGTTCTAGACCATCTTACTGGCAAGGGAGCAGTAGATTGTGGTGGTGGCCCATGGACAGGTCAGCCTTAGAGAGGAGACACCCAACCTTCCCTGGGTGGTCAAGGAAGGCTGCCAGCAGGAGGTGGCATCGTGCACAAGCTTGAAGGATGAACGGGGGTTAGCCCGAGCCTGAGACCGTGGAGGCAGTGCCCTTGGTGCCTGCATTTTTGGAGGGCAGTTTAAGATTAGTGCACACTTTGACCCCACGTTTGTCTACACCTAGAAACTCAGCCAGCAGGAGTTCTCAAGCAGGTGTGCAGAGATGTACAGGTAGAGGTGTTCGTGGTGGCATTATTTCTAATGGTGAAAATCTAGAGATGAGCTGATTGTGTATCCAGGGATTAGATAAGTCGTGCTTTCTCCCTGTGTTGGATATTCTGCAGCTATTAAAGAATGGGATCAGGGTGTATTGTTACGGCCGGACACTGGAACGGTCATGCATGAGAAAGCAGGTCACACACAGTGTGTGCCCCACCGAGGCCTCTGGCTAAACTGATCATCAAAATCTTCCTCGGGCACTTTGCTAAATGCTGGTGTCCAGGTCCCAGTCCTGGCCCATGAACCTACTCTAGCCCAGGGCCTTTCGTGCAACCGGCCCTCATCACAGGAACACCGGGTCTGGTTCTGGGGCTCGAGAGACACTTGTCGAGCGGGGCCTCCCAGAGCAGGTGCTGAACAAGTGCGACTGTGCTCCGGTTCCCAGGGCCTCTGTTGACACTCTCAGGGTGGGCTGGCGTGCTCCCTCTGAGGGCTCGCCGAGAGCCGAGGATGAGAGGGATGGGAGCTGGCACGTGACTTGGGTCAAATTTGTGTCATTGGTCCTGTTTCTTTATTCATGAAGACAATGGAGAGAAAGGTGCCTTTCACATTCTGTGGGCGAAGGTGGTGAGCAGGGAAGTGTGGATTTGGGAAGCTGAAAGCCAGAGAATTCCAGGAAAAGAATGGAGTGGGACCAAGAACCTATGCGCCTCTGGGCACCGGGGAGGGCGGGGAGCCCACGTGCACACAGGCCTCAGCCCTGCGGCTGGGGCCTCACCGTGTGGGCGCCAAGAAGGGTGCTTCGTGCAGCCTCCTCCTGTCTCCTGGGGAGGTGGTGCCCCCGGATGGTCCTGCCAGTCACGCGGGAGGCTGCTGGGGCAGCAGGGCCGTGGAGAGGCCTGTGGGAGGCAGGACTTCCTGTGGCCAGGGCCGCCTCGATGGACGCAAGGGTGGGAGGGCAACGGCCTGGGAGAGGTGGGGAGGGGAGAGGCAGGGTCTGGCTGCACCCAGGCCCACAGCCTCTGCTGGCCTCTCCTGGGACAGCCCTACAGGGTGGCTCTGGCTCGCCCCCAGCAAGGTAGTCAACTGACTGCACACGGGACACCCGGGAAGTGGGCCTGCTGGCAGGACTGGCTGGGCGTGCAGCGGGGAGGGCAGAGGGTCAGCACTGCAGATGTGTGGTGTCCGCATGTCAGCAGCAACACAGGCCTCTGTGTGTCTGTCGGGCCCCGGGAAGGGAGTGGAAGCCTGTGGCCGCACTGCTACCTTCCCTGATCTGAAGGGGAACATTCTACAAGCGGCCCCAGGGGCTGTACTGCCCCTCAGACCCTTACCCAGCCCCATCACTGAGGAGTCCGCGGGTCCCCGGAACCCCACCCTGGCCCTGCTGTCGGGCCCTGGGAGGGAGGCGGTGACAGGCAGGCCTCGGGCCAGTGTCAGCACCAGCAGGCTCTGCTTCCACGTAGCTCGTTTTTTCCTAGAGCTCCTCCGGGAGTAAGAGCATCCTTGCCATTGTTTTCCTGAGTGAGTAACCCGCCTCTGCCCCCCTCATTCCTCAGCGCGAGTCAAGACACTGAAGTCCGGAGGCGGGTCGCGGGGGCAGGTCCCACCCAGGGGGAGCCGTCGCCGCCCGAGGAGGAGCAGGACCAGGCGCCGACTCACTGGAAGCCCTTCCTGGTCAACGTGTGCGTGGCCACGGTCCTCACAGCCGGCGCGTACCTCTGCTACAGGGTATGTTTTCACTGACGGACGTGCTGGCCAGACCGCGTGTACAGCAAGCCCTGGCCGCCAGCCCGGCGGTAGCGCTCAGTGCTGCGGGAGCCTCTGAGCCAGCCTCAGAAGAAACAGATCAAAGGTTTTCGAAGTCTGGGACTGTGAAGGGCTAACGAGAGAGAATTGAGGATTGATGCACCGGGGTCTTAAGGAGCCCTGTGGTCCCAAGAATAGAAGAGTCTAATCTCAGGGCCTTAACCTATTCAGGAGTAAGTAGACAAAATGCCAAATACGTCTCTCTCTCTTTTTTCTTTTTTTGTTCATTTGTTTTTGAAAAAAAAGTAGTAGAATTACAACACATTGTTGTTTTTAACCTTTATAAAAAGCAGCTTTTTGTTATTTCTGGGAAAAAAAAAAAGACTAGGCACTTACGAAACTTTCTTGTACCCTTAGGTGGTGTAACCAGATACACAATTTTTATTTGATTTCCCAGGGAAAGACTCCCACACTTTTGCGAATGTCAAGTCCTTTGGAGGAGAGGGTTTGAGGGTTTCGGACATCGTCCCGCTCAGGCGCTTCCTCTGCTGAGCGCGCACTGAGCCGGGACAGTGCCTGCGAGCTTTCCCGTTTTAAGAAGAAAAACAACAAAAGGCCGTCTCTAGAAAACAGAACCCGGCTTCTGCTTTTGCTCAGGGTGTCCCGCTGGCTTCCCGTTGTCCGCTCCTCCACCGGCCCCCTCGTGTTACAGCCGTCTTGCGCACGTCCTGCCCCCATTGCTCCATCCCCATAAACAGGGTTCCTCAGGGCCCCTGCCTCAGGGTCAGAGGTCACCACAGGGTGGCCACCGGCTTTTCACCCAGCCATTGAGATCCAGAAGGAGCAGCTTCCACTTTGCTTGGAATATAAATGCCATTTCAGTAGAAATCCACACGTTAGAATGTGTTGCTGTGAAAGTTACGGAGAAGAGTGAGGATTAGCCTCAAATCTCTGGTCGTGGAAATCACCTCACGAGACTTCTGTTTTTTCTTTTAATGATTTTAAATATTTTACCTCTTTCTAAGCAACCACCTTTGAGCGCATCCGATGGTTTAGCAACGTGCAGACAGCTTTTTCCTCGGGGGTGATTTTGGGAAGGGGGAGCTGTTGTAAAAAATAATAATAATAACCAAAACCCCCTTCACGGGGGCTGGAGTGGCCCGGGAGGCCAAGGTGTTGCACGAGTCCGCAGCTCTGCGGGGGCAGGGCCGGGCTCCTCTGAAAGCGTTTGGTTTCATCCTAGTTCCTGCTCGACAGCCACACACAATCTGACCTGCCTCCACCCACGGTCCGCCCCTGCCCGTAGAACCCGCAGCCGCCTAGCAGGCAGCCGCCGTAGGCGAGAGCCGTTGGACAGCGTAGCCCTCCGCGCCCCGACGGATGTCGGTTCTGCACTAAAGCCCCCCTCCCCGGGCGTTTGGCCTCACCTCCATCCTGCTACTTTTCTCCCCCTCGCCTTCCTCTGAATACCAGACCCGCAACCCAGTTTTTGAGGAGGGCACAGAGGGCGCTGGGCTGGTGGCGCAGAGCAAGGCAGCCTGTGCGGGTGGAGGGGCGAGCCTCACATGGTGCCCCCTCGGCGCGTCCCTGGCAGGCGGCAAGCGACATCCTTCCCGCAGCCCTCCCTGGAGACGGTGTGTAGTGAGCCTCTCCACTCCATATTTATTTTTTAATTCTTTTCTCCTGAAGGCATCCACAGTGCACTAGCATCTTCATAAACCAATAATGTGTTAACGTTTTTTGATGTCAGCCTTGCACCAAGGGCTCTATCAAAAAGTACAATAATAAACCCTCAGGTAGCGCTGGGAACGGAGGACTTTGCCGTGAGCCTGCTGCGTCAGACCAGTACTAGGAAGGAGGACGGTTGTAAGCGGTCGTGATTTCATTGGGTAACACGAGAAGAGGTTTGCCTATGTTTATAGAACAAGGGGATAATATATAATGAACACTTGGCTGTTTAAGACACGTGGCGTGAGATTACTTTGTCCCGGTCCCTCCCCTCCCCAGTTGTCTGCTCGAACCTCGGTCTCAGTCACCACTCTCCCTGTATTAGGATGCGCGTACGGTGTCCCGATCAAATACCACGTGCTTGAAATCCTTCGATCTCTGCTTACTGATGCGCTCCGTGTACAAGTCCAGTCTACCTTTGCATGAGCTGAGCATTACGTGGCTCTGGTTCCTAAGACCGCTGCTGAAATCATTGCCATTCGGCAGCGGAGCAATGTCCAGTAACGTATTTGCCCAATTCCTGGCATGACACTCTGGTGACTTCTAGTGAGGCCCAGCCTGTCCTGGTCCAGCTGGGCCCCACTGTAACTCAGACATTCCAAGGGTGTGGGAAGCCATAGTCACACCTCGCGCTCTGGACACTTAGACAAGCAGGTCCCCCACGACACACACACCTTTGGGGTCAGCCTCCACTGTGCCAAGTTCACACTCTTCTTGAGCGGACCGTGATCTGGAACCAAGGCGACTGTTGGAAACCACACTTCTTGAAACAGCCTGGACGATGGTCCCTTCGAGCCAGCCTGTGGCCCTTCAGGTCCGGGGGCCTTGCTGAGAGAGGCGTCCGCCCTGCCCTTGAACCCTGGGGACTGATGGTGCTCATGACTCTTCCTGCGAGGGGAACTTAAGACCTCCACGTTAAGTGGCTTTTTTAACAAGAAAAAAAAAAAGGCAGCTATAGCTCACGGGCTGCTCTTCTGCCAGCATTTTCACATTTTGCCTTTCACGTGTTAGAAGCTCGTGCAGAGAAAGTCTGTGGTGGGAACATTTGAGGCATCGCCCCGCAGAGCCTTGGTGAGGTGTGGATAAGACTGAGGTGCCAGGCTGTAAGCATTTTTGAGTTGGGCTTGTTTGTTATTTTAAGTCCTGTATATGTATGTAGTAGTTTGGTGTGTATATATAGTAGCATTTCAAAATGGATATACTGGTTTAACCTCCTATCCTTGGAAAACAGATGGTTCTCCATCTTGTCACACGTATGTTAGAGAAGTAGCGAGCTGCTCTGCTATATGCCTTAAGCCAATATTTACTCATCAGGTCATTATTTTTTACGATGGCCATAGAATAAACCATTTTTACAAAAATAAAAACAAACAAAAAAAAGCGAGGTGTTTTGGTATGATACCTTTTCAGGTGTGTGTATACATGGATGCATGATGGGGGGCGGGGGGGCGCGTCTCAGGGTCTTCTGTGACCTCACAGAACTGTCAAACTGTACAGTTTTCCAACTTGCCATATAAATGATGGGTTTGCATTTTAGTTGCAACAATAAAAAATTTTTTCTAAAGAACATGGCTTGGGGGTGCTTCCCATTTCTTTGCTTAATAGGCCTAAACCAGGCTGGGCAACTTCTGTTTTCTTTCCATCCCTGCTGATGTGAAGCATATGTTGTCAGTCAAGAGGGGTTATAGTTTTTCCGCATCTGAGGATTACGACGGCGGCCTCCTGGAGTCGTGGGTGCCTCTGGGCTGGGGGCACTTTCCCTGCCTCGTGTTTATTCAGCGCTTCAGGCCTCAACCCATTTCAGCAACAACAACAAAACTCACCTTTTCAAGTGTTAGGGCCTTTGGGTAACAATGAATTTATAAAGGTTGTTTGAAGAACTGCTCAAACCTCAAGAACGTGTGTCCCTTAGCCAGCTGCCTGTAAGACACAACGGTGGCCATGTCTCAGCACCTCTGCCGAGTCACATTTGATGTGGAACTGACACATCAGTGGAGACTGACACTGAGAGGTAACAGTGAAGTATAAACAATTCGTGTAGTCTTCCTTTCGTGTACAGAATTAAATGTAAGTCTCCCCTAAAGTGATTTTTCAACTTCTTGTTCTGAAATAATTTCAGACTTGCACAATGTTGCAGGAATACTACCAAGAATTCCCTTATATCCTTCAAGGTTTTATGACTGTTTCAAAGCTGGCTGCTGAGTAAACTGTTTATGCTGTGGCCTCTCAGCAACATCCATGGAACCCAGAAACAACGTCTGTGGTCATGTGACCACACAACACCCAGCAAGGACAGTGGGGACCTGGGTGGTGGTGTCACGCCCACTGTCGTCACCTCAATCGTTTTCAGATACAAAAAAAAAAAAAACGACATCTAAGCTTTCATGAAGAGGAGGAATGCCAATGTGGAAAAAAATATAACTAAATTGTAACTAAGCAGAAGTCAGGGCCCAAGGCCAGAGAAGGGCCACGCTGCCTGGTGTCTGTAAGGAGAGGGGACTCCGGGAGCCTCAGAGAGCACGTGGAGAGTCCAAGGGGCAGCCCTGCCCTGAGGCCGCCCTCCTCTACCCCTGCATCTATGTCACGTTGGAAAGAGAGCACTGAGGGACAGCAGGGATGGCTTCTTCCCTCAGGATATTCCAGAAAACAACCACTACCCTCCACTTTTTTCAGGTAGAGTGGAACACCAATAAAAAGTTATTTTAATTGAAATTTCAGAAAACAACATATGGACAAGGCAAATAAATACTGAGTTAAACCAAAAAGCACAGAATATATACAGGAAGTGTAAATGAGCATGTTTAAGTTACAGAGCTTTCCAATGCCATTGTTGATACCACATCCAGACCCCAGGGTACCTCTACATTCTTAACCCAGAAACAGCCCAGGACACGTCGGGGTGTTTTAATAGACTTAAATAGGAAATTAATTTTCCTGCTTTAAACATGATGTTCAGTAAAATCTTTCTTCAAACTAGCTTATGGCTTCTGAAGCAATTTATTTAATAAGCCCTAAGTTGACTTGCTTCAGAAAATGGATTCCATTCTGATGAGTGAGGTCAAAGCAAATGGCACTCAAGACTTCTCGGCTGACGGCATGTTCTTGTTTCCTTTGTGCTGTTGAACCACAGTGAAAATAAGGCCCACGGTCAGCAGGCCGCCAGCCGGCTCCCCTGTGGCGCTTGGGCTGCAGCTCGGGCTGAGGGGGCGAACCGTCGAAACCCTGGCTCTGCCCTCCCCACAGTGACACCTGCTGCTGTGGGAACGACTCGAGTTCTGTCCTCAGCAGGGACGCTCGGTCTGCTCGCCTCCTCAGTCCCAGTCTTTAGTGAACCAGAAGTGCTGAGCCAGCTGACCTGCTGATTCCAGGCCTCCGCCTGCCTGGCCTCGGCCCCTTCGTGATGTGGCTGGCTGGCACTGACCTGGCTCTGCCCCCGGGGAAGGTCAGGCCGATTCTCAAAGCCAAAGGCTGATTGACTGAAGTGCAGCCCTCTAAGTGCCGTGCAGCCCCTTGTTCTGCTCCCGCACAGAAGTCCCACTTGTGCCCTGGGGCTTCGTAACTGGCCCAGAGTCCGGGAGCAGCTCTGGCCAGTTCACGCTCTTGGGAGAGCGCACCGTGTACCTCCACCCGAAGCCCTCCCTGTGTCGAGGCCGGGCAGCAGCAAAAACAAAGGTGCCGGATTTGGGCTCATTAGCTGAGGCTTTTTAAAATATTGTGATTTCAACATCTGCCTCCTGGCCAAAGGCTTCGTCTCTTTGTTCTGAGCAAAGTTTGTCCATCTTCTCAAAAGCTAAGCGTCCTTTTTCACCTGAAATATTAAGATCATCTGTCACTGGGTTGTCTCCCCACCTCGCTCTTTCCTACACTGGTGAGCCAAGGTGGCCTTAGTACTTCCAGACGCCTAGGCCTCCGGTGCTGCTGTAAAGGGTAGGGGGTGGGGAGCCTTTGGGACTGGCTCACGTGGACCCCAGGGCCTCGTCCCTTTGTCCAAGACAGAGCCTGCTGAACCTTAATCCTGCCTCGCATCTGGCTTTCATTCCCAAGGGTCGTAAACGGCCACCTCAGCCATAAAGGAAACCGGCCTTGGCCAAATGCAGTCAAACAGGTTGCTAACGGTGCCCGTCCCATGTGCTATTTTGTGTCACGTGAGAGCTGGCTGTGGCCTCTCTGGCACAACCTTTTTACGGGCCCCAGCAACCCCACTGCACTTCGAAACGCTGGATGCTGTACGTTACCAAATGACAGCGTGGTTTCCCGGGCTGCCGCTCGCACGGCCTCCACGTCAGACTGGCACAGGCGGGCAATCTGATCAATGCTTTCGATGCCCTGTTTGAGGTTGGGGGAAAGGGGGACCATTAGGGGGCATTTTAAGGAACAGGTATCCACTTTTATAAACCCTGCAGGACCAGCCCTAGCATGGTCTCTGCGGCTTCAGCCCCTTCCTTCTCCGAAGGCTTCCAGGTTTCTCCTGTGGCCTCAGGTTCATCAAAGTGCCACTGGCAGCATCTCATGTTTTCAATCCTGACACCTTTGGAAAGGCCCGTGTTGGAAATGAGAACACCTGCTTTCTCCTGGACCATTCTACCCTGTCTTCTTCTCCCAACCCTGCCCTCCTGGTCAGACCAGGAGAGGAGGTCTGACCTGGTTCAGGCACAGCTGACCACCTGATCACCTCCAGGGCCAAGGACCAGAGTGCACTTTAGCTCCCCCTAGTGGGCACCCTAACACTCACTGGTTGTTTGATTATAACCAGATGGTCCTTGTACAATTTCCTGCCGGTTCATTCCAGAATGAATTTAGTCTGTATTGGACCATTTTTCATCTAGCAGAATGGCAATGGTTTTTTTTTTAAATAAGGGTTACAAATGAAGATGGGATTGAGGTAAAGCGGGCATGCCCTCCTGTCTGCTTTTGGGAGTGTAAAGGGGTGTGTGGTATCAGGAGTCTCAAGAACATTTATCAATGCATTCTCCGGCCCTGGGATAGCACTAAGTCTAGCCTAAGGAAGTAATGCAGAATTCCATATAAATTTTAAAAGCTTTATGCACAGAGATGCTCAAGAATTAGGATGGATAATTTTTGCATTGCTGTATTTTTACACTCTCTTTTTTCTACAATGAGCTTATTGTGTTCTTAGAACATTTTTCATTGAGGATATTAAACCATATAATCCAAGAGCTCAAAAGTGAGTCTCTGGGGCCACCTGCTTGTTCACACCAAGCCAGAGCAAACGGGCACTGTTTCCGAGGGACCTCTGCCATCAGAGCTTCTGCTGCTGGAGCTGGTGGCTGTTCCTCTACAACCAGTTCTTTACGGTGCTTCTTCACTGGCAGTGATTTTCTTTCTTTCGGTCCCAGTGGGATCATTTTGAAATGAACTAACTTCAGCATTAACCACAAGCAGGCTTCCCTCTATCCCCACCAAGGACGGGTTAAACTCACCCTGAGATGTTTTAGCGCCACGCACGCAGCTTCCTGGAGTTTTGCATCGTTCTCGGTCAGGGCGTTGGTGTAGAAGAGCAAAGCCTAGGAAATGAGGTTACTGTGAACGGGGGGCTGGTGAGAGCAAAGTCCACGGTGCCCACGGCTCATCCCCCGAATGCTGACAGCAGGTGTGCACAGTGTCGAGTTGTAGGCTGCGGCATTCAATTTATCTAAAAACGCTGGTCCCTGGGCTGAGGGTCACGACATAAGAAAACTCTTTTTCTCTAGTACTGTTTACAAAATGCGTTCTGAAACTGCCATCTAGATAAAAAGCTGACTCAGAGGGCTTCCCTGGTGGCGCAGTTCCAAAAAAAAAAAAAAAAAAAAAAAAAAAAATGCTGAATCAGAGAAACCCACTGTCCAGCGGGGACAGCAGAAAGAAGTGAACACAGAGGGAGCCTCGGTGAGGCTGCTGCCTTGGCCAGAAGGAAAAGCATCTCTTCCTTTCCTCACTCTTCTCCAGTCACAGCTCTGGCCCCGCCCCGTCAGTCACATGACCATGTGGCCAAGTCGGTTCAGCTGGAAAAGAAAGCTGGCAACTGCTTTGCAAAATTGTTGTAAGGGCTATTAAGCACGGGGGAGGGGCCAGTGGGGATGTGCCTGGCACTTGGGTGAGCCCAAGACCAAGGCCCCAGTGTTGCCCTTCTCCCACCACGGGGGCTGGTACCCGAAATCTAGAAGAGTCACAGGTGTTCAGGAACCTAAGAGGCAGAGGGGTCCAATCTCTTGGTTTTCAAGTGAACCGAGCACAACGAAACAGCCAGCCACACACATTAGTTGAAAGTAAATGAGGGTGACTGTCAGAATTCTAAGAGACATTCTACGTGCAGGTGACATCTCAGAGACAGAAGAGAGAAGGTGCTTTAGAAACACTGAGCTGAATGAGGTGGGGAGCACGTGGCATGCTGCTAGCCACTGGTCGCCTGGCAATGCCAGCTCCCTCCCCGGGGCTGGCTGGCTGCTGCCAGTGGTGAGGGCTTGCGGAAGGCTGTGTTCCTGTCTGGAGTATCTCTGCATCAACATACCGGCCGCAGATGCAGCCCCCAGTCACTCACTGCTCCCTGTTTTTCCGAGAGGAAGCCTACCTCCCTCCACCTCCCCCCAACTCACACACCTGCAGCCAGGGGCTGCCGCCTCCCACACCGTACCTTTTCCCGAAAGCTCTTGTTCTTGGCTGCGCTGGCCAAGCGAGCACTGGCCACCCTGCACACCCGTGGGGTCCCGTCCAGCTGGAGCAGCGCCCAGGCCCTCAACGTCTGGGGCAGGGGCTGGAGCTGGCCCAGCTGCTTCCCCTTCAGCTTCCTGACTGTCTTGGCCTGGCCCACGCACTGCAGCTCCTCAAAGAGTGTTACTACAAGAGACAGAAAAAAGGAGGCCCGGGGTCCCCTCTGATTGCGCCGGGCTGGACAGCTGTGGCTCGTGCATTAGCCAGGGAGAAGCAAATCCCAGGACAAGCCCGTGTGATCACCAAGTGGACAGTCTGGATTGGTCTCAAAGGGGGCCTCCTGGAATCTCCAGGAAGGCTTTCTAGCAAGGGATCAAATACACCCTGAAAATGAATAAACCCCAGGTCCATACTTAAGGGACTCCAGCCAGCCCAGCAATAGCCCTCCTGTCCAGTTCTGACCTCTGCTCTGTGCTTTGTAAAGCCTCCTGCCCTGGGAGCTCATTTCTACGTGGGCTGAAAGTAGAATCTACTTAAATCTGGTTCTCGAAAGAACAGCTGGAGGAGAAAGACACAGTGATTCTGAAACACTGGCTTCCCAGAGCCGAGCCGAGACAGAGGTCTCCACGATGGACACTCCTTTGTCGTCAGTGTGTTGCTTTGAGGCCATGTGCCCCCCACCCCAGCCCGTACCTTCCTTGGTGAGCTGAGCGAAGTGCTTCTCCAAATCGGAGACACTCTGCCTCCGCAGGTAGCTGTGAAACTGGAACCAGGTGATGGTCTGTTCTTCAGGGAGCTCGGCTCCGGGCAGCAGCCCGCCGCAGCTGACCACCTGCTCCAGGAGCCTGCGGCACACTGGCAGCACACAGACACGACGTGAGGGGAGACCGAGACCCCGCCCCCTTGGCGCCGCTCAGCCGGCCACGGCCGGGTCACTTTAAAGGCTCTCTGATGGCGTGTGGGTGGGTATCCCTCCCTGCAGCCCCTGCGCCTGCGTGGGGCGTGCTCCAGCTAAGGCCCACAGGCCCGAGTTGGGAGTCTTGCGGTGCATCCGTGTGCCCTGGGCCCCACCTGCCCCTCGATGTGAATCACAGAGCCGGGGCCTGGGAATATGCAGGTGGTTAGAACTGCTTAAGGCCCAGAGCCACTGCCTGGAGTATGTCACCCTTCAGTTGTCAACAGAGAAAAGTGCTGCAGCTCTGCATTCTGGGAAAGAGTCCAGCCAAGATTCAAGACACCGCTATGGGGCAGGTAAAGTCCTGCCTACCTTCCCATAAAGGCTCCTTCTCAACCCCTCTAAGGTTCTCGTGGAAGCCATGGAATCAGAAAGGTGCACGAGCCCACTAACGTTTGCAGCCTCCCGCCTTCACGGACTCCTCCCTCCTCTCCCCAGGAAAAGGAGATGCCTTGTTGTCAATTTCAGAAAGGCCTCCACTTCATGCCGAGAAGGCGTTCGCAGAGGTGGAGATGGGGCTACAAGGAGGCTTGCCGAGGCAATGCTGAAGGCCCCACAAAGCATTTCTGAGGCGGGTGGGCACAGGCAGGGGGCTACCTATTTCCAGTTGTCCCGGGTATTTCCCTCTGACTCTGTACAGGAACGTCTTCTTGAGCTGGTCCAGCAGCACCGTACCAGGGCAGTACAGGACCGCACCGGGCTCCGTGCAGCCTCTCCACAGCTTCAGGCACCCCTTCCTCCGCGTGGCCTGCGGGATGACTGAAAGCCCAGGCTCAGAAGCCTGACTGGCGGTGGGGAACAGCAGGCAGTGAGGAAGCCCAGAGATGTCCTTCCACTAGGCCCTGAGAGGTCGGGGAGGAGGGATGGCCTGGCCTAATGCAGAGTCCCTTTCCCACGTCCCATTGTGACCCGCAGAGACAAGCAGCTTCGGCTGTGAGCACCTCATCTGGGTCACCACGTGCAGCCCTCACGACAACCCTGGGGCTGCTGCTGTCACCAGCCTCTCCTTATGGACAAGGGGAATTCCCATGGAGGGGGCAGAGGCAGAACTGGGGTCACAGCTACTGTTTGACCGCACACTGTATCCCCTGAATGTGTCCTGGGGTTCCTTCACTGACACCTACCCAGCGGCCTCCCCTATACAGATGGGGAAGCTGAGGCTCAGAGAGGTGAATCGTTTGCCCAGAGTCACACAGCTGACCGAGGCTAGCGGGCCTCCCTTCCCACCCCACAGTGTGTGTCTGATCCCAGCCACTGCCCCCACTCATGTCCCCTGGGCTCCATTTAACTCTGGGTGTTGGGAAGGGAGAGGAGGCCCCCTGGGCTTTCATCCTCATCACTTCCTGCCACGCACACGGGCAGTCCGTGGATGGAGGACAGGCACTTACTCTCTTCAATGCATGTCGCCTTGCTGACCTTCTCAAAATCAAGCACAGAAAGCGTCTCCAGAATCTGTTTTTGCTGTGCAGCTTCTTCCAGAAGGCACTCCTGGACCATCTTCGACAAGTTAGGAGAGTCCAGTTTCTGGGAAGCAACCCATGATGCTCCGGGTTAGCACAGAACATGCCCTCTGAGGTCAACCACCATGCCTGTGGCGCCCACCTGCCCTGTGCCCATCCTTTCTTCTATCCCGATGGTAGCTCCCTGACTGTCATTTGGGGATTCCTCCTTTGCTAAAAGGGGTAGAGACGATAGGATGCAGGCTGGAGCTGCCAGGAGCCACCTTTGCCACCGGAAGGAGCCAGCCTGCCAGAAAATGAAGCCAACCAACACAGGAAAGCGGAGCTGAGAGAGGGAAAGACTCAGTCATGATGACGTTTGAAACCCTGGATCCAGCTGGGCCTGAAGCCCACCTCTGGGCCTTTCAATCCTATGAGCCAAAAAATTTCCTTTCGGCTGAGCCAGTTTGGATTAGAGTCCTGGCATCTGCCACTCAAAGAGACACAACCACTGCCTTCGGTTTAGGGCTTGGGCTGTATAAGGACCTCATGACTATTCACCAGCACCACCACCATCACCCCCGCTTTGAACCTGCCACCCTACCCCGACTCCACCCCACCCTCCCCCATTCCTCACCCACCTGCAGCAGTGCTTTGCAGATTCGGAGGTGAATGGTGAGCAGCACGTCCAGCTCTGGGGCACCAGCCGTGAGCTCCCTGGACGACGCTTTCAGCGCTGGCGGTGGAGGTGGAGTCTTGTCCTTTCTGAGTTGAATTGAGAAGAACTGGGTGACCGTTGGGTTAGCAGTTCAGCTCCCTCCAAGGGTAGAGGAAACCCTCCCTCTCTGGAGAGCTCTGATCAGGGAGGCCAACTCCAAGTCCCAAGGAGATGGAGTTAAACTGAGGAGAAAACTAAGAGAAAAGGAGAAGCAGCGAAAGGTAGCAACAACTCAAAACAGGTGCTGGGATGGCATGGCCCCCCCGCCCCCCCACACACACCTTGCAGGGTGTGCAATTTGCAGCAGAAGCCTCAGGTTCCAGCTAATTCCAGCTCTGTGACTCTGGATAAGTCAGCCTCCCCCAGTCTCAGTTTATTCATCTGTAAAGTGGGGGCAGGAACCCCAAGCTCGGGGCCATGAGGGGTGAGTGACACACAGCGTACCCAGCACTGTGTCTGCTCCGGGCAGGGGCTGAGCCTGAGCCCTGAGGGGGGTGGAGATGCCACACCCTCGCCATGGGATCGTGAGAAGAGAGGAGAAATGTGGCCTGTTCACACGCTTCTGTGCTGCTGAACTGGGTGCAGGAGAAGCGCTCGGGCCAGTGCGAGTGGGCAGGTGGGAGCTGCTTCACCGAGAACGCAGTTGGTGTCGCAGGTGAGGGCAGGCAGTTGTGCAGAAGGAACTGGGAGCGGGGTCGCTTGGGCGATTGCTCCGCAGAGGTCAGAGGTCCTACTGAGTGCGCTACTGTTATTTTTTTAAGATTAAAAAAAAAAAAAAAAAAGCCCATCGCTGGGAGCAGAAGGCTAAGGGCCAGGCTGAGGTATCCTCATTCACTCAGTGGTCACGGAGGACCTGCTCTGTGCGGGGCGGGGCCGGGGCCACAATAAAGAAAACAGACATCAGGGCCGGGCTGTGGGAGACCCCAGCCCCGAGGCTGGTCACCAGGGCCGTGCTGGGACGGGAGCACTCACCGGGGACCCTGGGAGCCCCCAAACAGGGCCAGCTCGTGCGGGGTGATGTGGGCGCTGAGGAAGGAGAAGCTCTCCAGGATGTACTCCATCAGGCTCTCGGCGGACGCCTGCTCCCGGCGGGCTCCGCGGGGCTGCGGACGGATGGACGGACAGCCAGAACTCAGGGCAGCCCGGCCACCCGCCCAGCACACCCACCCTAACGGCGTCCTGGTCACCGTCCCTCAGCAGGGCTGCCATCCCCTGCGTCAGGGACGGGCAAGGGGACGCGTCCCCAAGGCCCCTCCCGAACGGCCTGTGACAAGGTCTGGCATGACAGCTGGAAGGAGGGCAGATCTGAAAAATCTCACCGGTCACAAACACCCACAGGGACAGGGCAAATGACAGGAGAGAGCTGGAGAGCAGGGCCCTCCCCCAAGAGGGCCACCTGCCACCCGGAGTGTGAGGCCTGAGGTTGCCAGATTGTTCAGTTTTCCAAGAAAAAGTGGAAATCTAGACTTTGTGGGGAGCTGCCCAGTTTTTAACTATCAACAACTAATTCCAAATTATTTTTTAAATACGGCGTGGGTCAGGCCAAACAACTCCCAACAACCCAGGCCAGAGGCTGCTAGGTGAGCCTCTGAGTTCCAGGTGTCTCCTCTCCCGGGGAGACGTGGAAGGAGAGGAAGTTTAAGGCAGCCCCTGACTGGGGGAGGCGGCAGGAGGGGATGTCAAGTCGTCAGAGTCTCCCAGTGGCAAGTCTGCTGTGGCTGATTCCCATCCCCAGGGGCCTCGTCTCACACAAAGTGCACCGAAGGCATAGCCCAAGTAGACGCTGCCCCAAGAGCCAGAACTGGGCTCCTGAAAGTTGAGCCCAAAGAAAAAACCTTGAGCAACAAGAGAAGAATAAGACTAGTTGCAGAGATTTCCTTTCCCAATAGAAAAAAAAAAAAAAAAAAAAAA
>NW_020173687.1:10783114-10807784 GCF_003031525.2 Neophocaena asiaeorientalis asiaeorientalis | reverse complement strand
ATAAAAAAAAAAAAAAAAAAAAATATATATATATATACGTATACACATATATACATATATATATGCGTGCGCACACAGATGCATGCACACACACAGCTCTTGCTGTTCACGGTAGTTACGGTGTGTAACGTCGTGATCTCTGGATTTGAAACTGAACAATTGCTCCCAGGGGAGATGCAGAGGAGTAAGCCTCTGGTCAACATTTTCATCAACCCATCAATACGTAACCTTGTTTTCTGTGTGTCTGCTTAAAGACGTCTTAGTTAATATAGACACTGTACCACTGATACACTAAACCCAAGGTCAGTGGCATTTTAACTCACGCCTGAACACAGCTTATCCAACACACACATTTCCTCCATAAGGCACGTCAGGAACACTGGCCAGCACCTCAGCCTGGCACTTGGGCGCTGTTTCAAACAGCGAAATCACCAGAAGTAAGTACAGAAATGTGGAAAACGTAGCACTAAATATTCGGTGAAAAGGACACTTGGGTGCAGTATGATCTGAGAACAAGGAAGAGCGTCATCTCCTTCAGCGTCAGCTGGGAACCTGCACGTCAGGTGACTCCAATTATTTGCCCCTTTGCACGTGCCTCTGAATGACCACGAAAGCATCGCGAGCACGTTTTAGCAAGTAGATGAATTCGCAAAAACAGAATCTGTGAATAGTGAGAATTAACTGCGTGTATATAAATATATATACACACGTATAAAATTAAATCCTCACATATACACATGAATATAAATACGTGAATTTATACACCTATACCTATGTGTATAATTTCTCTTGAAAAAGTCAAACTAAACACCGTCGCCTATAATCATTTGTATTGTTCTAACTTGGTTTGCCCAAAAAAAAAAAAAAAACAAAGTTCCTCGAAGATGTTTAAAATTATTGTCCTATTGCGGTATTACTTTAGGGTGTTTATGCAAAGTGTATTTTTCAAAATACAGGTATGTGGCAAAAGCTGCGTGTGTGCCGACCCGAATGGTTCTACATACTTACGCCGCTAAGAAATACAAAAAGGGTGATGTTACTTCTTAAATTTTTTTCTTGAAATTTTCTGGCAGGTCCTTTTTAAAGACCACAGCAGTGGTAAACAGCGAACGTGTTTTTAAAGTTACTAAAGTGAAAAATTAAACTTTCACCTGTGCTGAATTGTAATGCTAGGGGAGGGGTCAGGGCTGGAATAACCGAAACGAATTTTGAACAGGGCTGTTAAACGATTTCAGTGCCAGTGAACTGAACACAAAAGACAGTGGTTCCATAAAGTAATTGCTGTATGGGGACTTCCCTGGAGGTCCAGTGGTTAGGACTCCGTGCTTCCATTGCAGGGGGCACTGGTTCGATCCCTGGTTGGGGAACTAACATCCCACGAGCCTTGGGGCACGGCCAAAAAAAAAATTGATGTCTAAGTAGGTGCTGTATGTATATATGCTGTATATATGTGCCATATGTGTGTATATATATATATATATATATATATATATATATAAGTATACATTTTAGCTTATGTACATCTGTATATGTAAACCAAAAAAACAGAAATAACCTGCCCAGGCCAGCACCTCTGAGAGCCACCCAAGGACAGCCCCTGGCATGGGCCCTGTGGAGAAGTTTTGGTGTGGGGTGTGTGGCTGTGAGGGGCCTCCCACAGTGCCAGCTCTGACCCTGAGAATGCCCCAAATTGGGAATTTTAAAGCTGAGCCGCAGCCCCACCCACCCAGGTCAGAAGATGTGAGATGGGGCTGGGATCTGGCTGGACGTGGAGCAAGTTATCCACACTGAGCCCCGACTTCCTCTTATAATCCTCCTCCCAGGTCGTTGAGAGCCGTTGTTATACCCATTGGACTGATGAAGAGACTGAGGCCCAGAGAGGAGACATCGCCCACCTGCGTTACACAGGGGTGAGGCCAGGATGCTGGCCCAGGCTCCCTGCCCCAGGATCTCACTCCCAGTTGTCACACCGTCAGCAAAGCAGGACTTCCACCCAGCAAAGAATAAACGTACCTTCAGCCGGTCCCTGAAGCTGAGGACCTGGTACTCCAGCTCCCGGAGCTGGGGCGGGGCAGAGTCCGTGGACCTCAGTAAATCCAGGACATCCTGCAGGGGCCTCTCGAGGGGCACCCCGGGCCCATCCACTCCATCCTCGGTTTCTGCTTCATCGTGGCCTTCCTGGCCTCCGGGGATCTCGTGGTTGCAGAAGGGGGAGCCCCGTGGCAGGTCGAGGCTTTCTACTCCCAAATTTCTCCACCCAGGCTGCTCCACAAATGAGCCTTCCGCCAGGTGGAACACCTCTGGCAGGAGGCCCAGGGGCGGGGGGTCCTCCTGGGCCCCCTCTTCAATGGAGGTGTTGGGGCCAATGGCCAAGGGCAGGAAGCCCACGTCGGAGGCGGATGCTGTTGTGCTGGTCTCAGTGTCTCGGGGGTCCTCGGAGCTAAAGGAGTCCATCTCAGGCAGCTCCTGACTCCGGCTCCGCAGGCCAGGCCCCCGAAGGTCACCGTCGGACAGGCAGCTGAGGATGGAGGTGGCCCTCGGCCTGTCCAGCAGCAAGGCTTGCTGTGCCGGCTGCTGCAGGACAGACTGGAGAGGGGGATGCGGGAGCAGCCTCAACAGCTGCCCCAGGGATCACAGCGAGGCGCCCAGAGGGCTTCCCCCACAGACCCTTGCTCTGCATACCCACATTCTCAGGATGACTGAGGTCCAGCAAGGTGACTGGCAGCCCGGAAGTGCTGATAAGAGCCTGGCACCACTCTGCCCTTATCCCTCATCACCCCTCTAATGCACTCCTTTCCAGCCCCAGTCTCTGAGTCAGACCTCATTTAACCATCACCACACCTCCCTGAGGGTGGGCACCGGCTCATCCTCAGGCCACACAGGCGAGGATCAAAGTGCGAGAGTTTTAATCCAGGCGAGCTGACATAAACCCGAACCCCTCCCCCTCACCAACCGAACCAATAATAATGGTTGATGTTCAGACAGCACCATCTGTTTTTGCCAGGCATTCTTGTAAGCACTCCTCATTAACTAAGTCATTTAACCCTTACAAAGCCCCATCAGGGCGGTGCTGTTGTTCTCATTTCTCTGATACGGAAATTGAAGTCCAGAGAGGTTGAATGACTTGCCCAAGGTCACACAGCAGATGAAAGGCATAGACAGAATTTGGACCCCAGGCCATCTGGCTCCAGAGTCCATGCTCTTAACCATAGATGATTTTTCAACCAAAGTACACTGGGACCACCCTGGCCAGACAATCACGTTTCCTCTAAATGCACAAGTTGCCCAGCTCATATAAAGCTGCCTTCCGCACCTAAGGTCCAGAGGCGGGAGACAGGTTCATCCAGCTCAGCATCACCCTCCCTCTGGGCTTGACAGAATGTCCTTGTTTTTGTCTCTGTCCCTGGACCCTCACTGGGGCACCTGCTTTGGGAAGATACTTGAACACATGCAGGATGACGTGTGTACCAGGTTATTTACAGCCCCGTCGTTGGTAACAGCAAATAACTGAACCTCAATATCTTGTTAAATAAAGTGCGATTTTTAGCCAAATGTGGAATGCTGCACGGTGCAAAGAATGAGGAGCGCTCTGGGAATGACAGTGTCCAGTACATCACTCGGTTAAGGGCTGCTGTGGGAGAAAGGCTGGGAAAGAGGCATCTGCTCCCAGACGGCACGGAGCATCTCTGGAGGAATATGGAGGAAGGTGACAAGAGTAGTTGGTGCTAAGGAGGGGACCCAGGTCCCTGGAGGCCACAGGAAAGAGGTATTTTACTGTACAGGGTGTCAAGGTATTACCTACTGGAAACATATACTAAAGGGTAAAACAGACTGGAGGCCAAGGTCATGGCTGGGGTGGTAGAACCATCCAGAGAACCCCATCCCAGGCATCCGGAAGAACCAGCCAAGCCCAGGACCAAGTCCAGAGGCCCCAGAATGGAGGGGTTGGCTGCGAGAAAGAAAAAGTACAGAAAAACACCCAGGATAACCCCCAAACAAGGGAGGCTGAGCCCAAAGTTTGCTGCTCAGCCCAGCCCCCTGTGCTGGCCCCTGGGGAGTACCCCCCACTCCCGATCCCAGCTCCACCACGGCACCCCTGCCCGGCGAGGCTCACTCACCAGGTAGTATCTCTCCCGGAAGCTGGGGGTGCTCGGGGGTGTCCAGTTGTACAAGAAGCCCTTCCTGCTGCCCACGGAGAACTTGCCCGTGGGGCTGGGCGACACCAGGAAGCTCTCTGTATCAAATGGGCTGGAGGAGAGCAGAGGCCAGGGTGTCATCGATGGCCGGAGGACACTGGAGCACAGACAGGACCCAGGAGATGGAGGCTCGGGGAGGGGCAGGCACAGCCAAGGGACTCCAAATCCACGTTCTCAACCCTTCTGGCCACGTCTCTCAGAGGCTCGCTGCCCTGAACGCCCTTAGCCAGATGGCGAGGGGCAGCACTCGGCCACCACACAGGTGAATGACACCCCCCTTTAGAGGCCTTTCGAGAAGCTCAGCAGACCAGAGGTGGACACTCGGCTCTGCCGTCTTCTGGGTTAGCCACGTCACTGCCCCCCTCAGATTCCTCATCGGTCAGGGGGCGCCAGTCACAGTCACAGGGAAGGCCGCAGATCCAGGGTGAGGAAGTGATGCGTCAGCCCGGCCCTCGCCTGCCCTTGGAGCAGGCAGGCGTGGGTCAGCCCTCCCTGCCTCGTGCCTCCCTGCACACAGGCCTAGCTCGCAACTTCTGGGGCCCAGCCCAGCCACGAGGGCCTGAGGCTCAGAGGCACTGCCTGGACACCCTTCCTGCCTGCCCAGGGCAGCTGCAGGCCGG
Organism: Neophocaena asiaeorientalis asiaeorientalis; assembly: GCF_003031525.2. Classification (NCBI taxonomy): domain Eukaryota; kingdom Metazoa; phylum Chordata; class Mammalia; order Artiodactyla; family Phocoenidae; genus Neophocaena; species Neophocaena asiaeorientalis. Next base: position 10,802,968 of record NW_020173687.1, on the reverse strand, counting down.
CGGGATACCCGGGTCCTTGGACTTGCCCGGCTTGGGGCTGCATGGCGCTGGGCCACCCCCTGCCCCGTACACTTGAGAGGCGTGCTCGGCCCCACTAGACAAATGAAGACACTGAAGCTGGGGTGTCACTTGTCCAAATTCACCCGGCTCACCGGGGAGAGGGCAGTGGCTCCAGTGACCCCGGCTTGGACCCCACCCCAGGGAGGAAGGAGAGACCGGCCCCAACTGGTCACAAGAAGCACCAGAGTAGAGGAAGTGCGTCTCAGCCCCTTTGCTCCTGCAGCACCTGCCCTGGGGAATGAGGAGAAGGGAATTTCCTCGAAACCCAAGGTTTCATTTGGGAGAAAGAGCTCTGCTACCAAAACCAAAACCTGTGGAAACCACCATTGATCACTGAAATGGCATGCACAGTGGAGAGCCCCACCCTGGGCAGGGGTCGTTCTCACGCGTGTCCCCCATCCATGGGGCTGTGGGCTGTGGCCCAGGGAGGACTCAAGGTGACCACTCGGCGTTATGCCTGATGGGTGGCAGGGGTCAGCGGGAAATGAGGTGGGCACAGCAAAGCCAGTCCTCCTGGGCAGAGGCAGGCTTCTCCCAGGAACCCAGCCCAGGGGGCTGCTGGAAAGGGTCCTGGCCAGCCCAGGTCTTTATTTTATTTTATTTTTTAATATTTATTTATTTGGCTGCACTGGGTCGTAGTTGCGGCATGCAGGCTCTTAGCTGCGGCATGCGGGCTCTTAGCTGTGGCATGAGGGCTCTTAGTTGCGGCATGCGGGCTCTTAGTTGTGGCATGTGGGCTCTTAGCCGCGGCATGTAGGATCTTTTTCCCTGACCAGGGGTCCAACCAGGGCCCCCTGTATTGGGAGCGTGGAGTCTTAACCAATGGACCACCAGGGAAGTCCCCAGCCAGGTCTTTAACAGCCACTGGGTCAAAAGTGAGAAGGGAATCAAAAGTCAGAGGGGGGGGGGGCGGTGGGGTAGGCAGGGCTGCAGGGAAGGGTCTGGGCCCCAGCCTGTCTGGGGGGCAGGATGAAGGCAGGGCTGCCCAAGGTGGATGCTAAGGCGTGGTTAGGCCACCAGAGGGAGACGGCGAGCCCCCTTCCCCCCACCCCGCCCCCTCCTCTCTGGGTGGGAGTTTGGGGCCGGCCTCCAGTCGGGGCAGTGGGCCCCGGGCAGGGGGAGGCAGCTACCCCGACTCACTTCCACAGCACCTCCAGCTGCAGCTTGATGGTGCCCAGCTCTGTGATGTCCACCACGATGACCTGCGGCCGGGTTGTGAAGAAGTCGGTGATGTCGCAGGTCACTGTGCCCACCGCCAGCGAGCTCAGGCCCCGAAGCTCTGTCACCTGCGGGGATGGGGAGTTCTGGGTGGTGTCGGAGCCAAGCCCCGCCCCCCCGCGGCTCCCCGGCCCCGCCCCTAAGCCCCACCCACCTTGAGCTCCAAGTTCTCGTGCAGGGTGGGGATGAAGACCTTCTCCTCCTCGTCCCAGGTCTGGCTGTCGTCAGACTCGATCCGGCCCCTCAGCTTCCAGCGCTGGCGGCCCAGGCGCAGGAGCACCTGTGGGCCAGGCCCACGGAGGGAGGGGTCAGCCGCCCCCCTTGCCCCCTGCCTGGGGGCCCTCCCTGCCAACTGGGTTGGGGCGGGGACAGAAACCCAGCTGGGGCCCTGGTTGCCAGCAGCTCCCAACCCCCAAACGCCTGGTGAGGAGCCCTGAGGTCTGATCCCGCCCGGAGCGTGGCTGTACCTCATACTGGTCTCCCGGACAGAGGCGTGCGTAGCCCACCAAGCCTGGAACACAGAGACGGGCTAACCTCTTCTCCACTCTCCTCCGTCCCTGTCCCATGGGTCACAGGCCCTCACACGAGGAGCCCCCCATCACAGGGTGGGTATCAGCTTCGGGGGATGGGGGGGATAGGCCTTCATGATGACAGTGGACAGGCCTGGGCCCTCACTTTCAACTCAGAGAGGGAATAGGACTTGCCCGAAGTCACAAGTCACAGGAGTGGAAACGAGGGCTGGGCCTGGACCCCCGGGATTCTGGCCAACCCTCCGCACAAGCCCCAGGGTCCCCGAGAAGGCCTGATGCTCCCTCCACACTGGCACCTGCCCAGCCACTCTCAGCCCTGTTCTGTTACCTTTCATCCTGACGTGGAACTCGCCCAAGTGAACCTCCAGGGCCCCCTCGATGAGCCACATGTCCTGCAAAGCCCCACACAAGGTGGCTCACCGCCTGCCCCCAGGCTCGGCCACGGGGGACGCACAGACCCTGCCAGACAGAGGCCCCCGGGCAGAGAGAGAGGCTTCCTCAGGGCCCAGGGAACCCCAAGACCGGCCCGACCCTCGAGGCGCTGCCCGCCACCGCCGCCCACCTCGGTGCACTCCTGCAGGCTGCGGCCCAGCTCTTGCAGGCTCTCTCGGGAGGCGCGGCTCGGCGGGCACCGGGAGAAGGCCCGCTGCATGTTGGAGGCGCCGTCTCGCAGGCGGCACTGGATGCAGTAGCCTTCGTAGAGCTCGTCCACCTGCGGGGCGCACCGGCCAGTGGGCGCGGCCCACGCCGAGGGGCGGGGCCCCGACCTGCCAGTCACTCGCCCCGAGCACCCCTACGGTCCCACCCCCGTAGAATGTGCGCTCGCGGGGCAAGGACCAAGTCTGTCTCGTCCGCTCCGCATCCCCAGCACCTGGCAGAGGCTGGCACCCAGCGGGTGCACAGTAAAAACTAGCGAACTGGCCGGGTGGGTGCATCGCTTCCCCTCTCCCTGCCCGATTTTTCAATTGTGAAACAGGGAAGGTGGGTTTGTGATATTCTGTACGCCCACTGGGCTCCTGGGGGAGTAGAGCAAGCTCACGGAAGAGTTTGCAGAATATAAAACTTAAGGCACTTGCTGTGCGACCCTGGGCCAATCCTTTTCCCTCTCTGGGCCTCTGCAATCCCATCTGTATGATCGGGTGGTGGGACTCAACATTCCCAGCCCTCTAACCCCAACCCCCTGATCCCCATCTCAGGGCTCAGCCCCTGCAGGCTCTGCTCCTCCTCGGCTCTCTCCAGCCACCTGGCACCCAGAGAACCTCCCGCCACCGCCCCACTGCTAACCCAGCAGAGGCCCAGCAAGCCTGGAGACACCCCCCGAAGCCAGGCTGACCTTGCTGATGTGAAACTCCATCTTCCGAATGTGCCTTTCCACAGAGCGTGTTTGCTTCTCCCAGAAGAAGAGAAGATGCTTCAAAAGTAGCCTGCCCACACTCCCCCCAAGCCCCTGCCACCCTCCTCCAGGTAGCGACACACAGAGCTGCGCTCAACGCCAGGCCAGCCCCTCACCATCCCTAAAGAAGGCGCATCACTGAGCCTCAGTTTCCCCATTTGTAAAGTGGGGAGGAAACCCAAGTATTCCTCCCATGGGACGGCCAGGAGGATGGAATGCAAGCGAAGACGTTATTCTCATCCAGCCAGGCCCAGCCATGGCCCACCTTGCTTACCACGTGCAGACAGGAGTTTCCCTCACCTTGTCCAGGTCATAATAGAAAGCCTGCAGGGGAGGAGAGAAAGGAGGGAGTCAGGACTCCAGTGCTCCTCCAAGACCCATGAGGCTATATCCCAGGGGTGCCTGAGCTCAGAGGACAAAAAGCCAGCGGCCACTCCGTCCTCTGAGGCCCGCAGTCAGCAAGCTGTGGTCCAGGCCAAGCAGGAAGAATGAGTAAACACATGGGCTTTGGGTGAGGCAACTCTAGGCCTGACTCTGTTTGCCAGCTGTGTGTCTCAGGCAAGTTTCTCTACCTGTCTGAGCCTCCATTTCCTTATGTAAAGTGGGGTACCAACAGCACCGACCCCATAGGGTAGTTACGAAGAGTAAAGGACGGTGTAAACTCAACAAGAGGGGAACCAGTGCAATTTGATTATTTAAGGGGTGACTTTAGCCATGACCAGAGGGATTGAGAGTGGGGAGAGGCAGCCAGCACCACCCAGGAGTTCAGGTCTAAGGAAACTGCAAATCCGGACTGGTCCATCCGGATTTGCAGGGGGCCACGGTGTAGCCAATGAAAAGAATATATTGTTGGGATGGGGGAATCTTTGTATAAAGGGCCAGATAGTAAATATTGCAGGTTTTGCAGACCACATGGTTTCTGCCATTGGAGCATGAAAGCAGCCACAGACAATATGTAAATGATGGGTGTGGGCTGTGTTCGGATAAACTTTAATTCCAAAACAGGCCCTGCTTTGCCCACGTGGGTTAGAGTCACTATATCTGAGCCTGGACGCATTTCCACAAGGTTGGCGATCCACTAAGGAGAAGGACTAAGATGTGGGAGAGTATGTAAGTTGCGATTTCATTTTTGTAAGACAACTGTTAACCAAACCACTCTATATGCACAATCTGTAAATTTGCATGATTATGTGACCAGGGAGGAAAATATGGTAAGATAAAGACTAGATTGTCCTCAAGGGCTAAACAGGGTGGGACAGAGAAAATTGCAGACAGGAACCAGTCAGGCAAGAAGGAAAAGATGGATTAACCCTGTGCCAACGTCTGTTTTCCTACATATGCATTTATGTGACATTGTACGTGTAGGATTATGAAATTAAAACTCTATGTAAGGGGACTTCCCTGGTGGTCTAGTGGTTAAGACTCCACGCTCCCAATGCAGGGGCCCCTGGTTCAATTCCTGGTCAGGGAACTAGATCCCCGCATGCATGCCGCAACTAAGAGTTTGCATGCCTCAACTAAAAGATCCCTAGTGCTGCAACTAAGACCTGGCGCAGGCAAAATAAATAAATATTTTTTTAAAAAACACACACAAAAACAACTCTATGCAAGAAATTAAGAAATAAGAAAGTTCCCAAGGCTTTGGAAAGAAAAGTAACTGCACAGCAACTTCTCAGAAACTGAGAACCGGACCCCAGGTGCATCGTCCCTCTGGTGGCCCCAATGCAGTTGCTGCCCCTTCCCTGCCTCAGTGTGCCCACCTATGAAATGGGAGTAGCTAACACATACAGACCTTTACATAAACCTTGCGTCCCTTAGAGTTACTTCTAGAACAGAGAAAGAGAGACCGGAGGACGTGAGAACAGCCACACCCACAAGAGAGGGAGGCTCGGCAAGTGCTCGGAAGGGCCGGGAACCAGGCAGCGCCTCCTTCCGCCTCTGCACTGACCCATTTGCCCACCAAGGACAAGGCATGAGTGAGCTTGCCCGGCCTTCCCTTCTCCAAGTGGGCCGGCAGGCTGGGAGCCCCGCATCTCCCACCCTGTCGACCCCCGAGGTCTTCTTTGCTGGGGCCAGGATGTAGAGGTGAGGGGACACGACTGATAGATTCATTCCCCACCTCCTCGTGTCTGCAGTCCCTCCATCAAGCCGGTGGCCCGCTCTCTGCATTGGCCCTTGGAGGAGCAGGGCTGGAATGAGCTAGAGAAAACCATAGACATCAAGGCCTCCTGGTTTCTGCTTCCAGAAGTTCTCATTAAGGACAGGAGGGGTTTTCACAAGGCAGCAGCCGGATAGAGAAGAGGGGCTGGGAGGGACTCCCCAAGATGCAAAAGAAAGCCTCCCCACTGGAGAGATGCAGGCACCCAGCAGTGGGGTCCTGGCAGTGCCAGCAGATAAAATGCAAGATACCCAGGGAATTCCCTGGTGGTCCAGTAGTTAGGACTCCACGCTTCCACTACAGGGGGCACGGGTTCGATCCCTGGTCAGGGAACTAAGATCCCGCATGCTGCACAGCGTGGCCACAAAAAAAAATACAAGACCCCCAGTCACATTTAAATTTCCAATAAACAATGAATACTTTTTTTTTTTTTAGTATAACTGTGTCCTGAAGATTGCATGGGACATACTGAAAAATGATTTGTTATCTGAAAATCAAAGTTAACTGGGCATCCTATTTTTTTGGTTTCTTTTTGGTATTGGTTTTTTGTGGCGTTTGTTTTGTTTCTTCTAAATCTGGCTTTGCTAAGGGGGTGGCAGAAGCCCAGAGCAAGTGAATCCTGGGCTAGACAGGTCCCAGGGCAGCCTCAAAGATGCCACTCGGATGAGAGCAAAACTGCAGAGCCGCTGGACGTTGTGGGAACACGCAGGGATGATCAAGGACGGACGGTGTCAGGGCCACTGGCACAGTGACACACCCTGGATTCAATGCCTGATCCAATTTCCTGCCATCATGTAAGCCACCCTGATTGCAGGGGGCCCAGATGGCCAAGCGCTACAGAATAGGGCCATCTAACGTAGACACCCCTCTGTACACCCGCCTACCTTACAGTTACTTCTAGAACTAAAGGGAGGTGGCCCGAAGATGTGTGAACTGCTGCACCATGTGAGGCCCGGGGGCTGCCGGGAGCTCCCCACCAGTCTGCGAGGTTAAATTCATCCGGGTCCAAGTGAGGTTCATTCATCAAAAATAAAGCCCACTCCTTAGGCCTCTGAGTTCCGAGACTGAGATTCACACCCGTGATGCAGGCAACGGGGTGAAAGAGGGTCCATCTTGGAACCCTGGCCAAGGCTGCTCGCCCGGGAAGGGCCCGGGAGGGGTCTCACCAGCCTGGAATTCCTGCGGGTGTCCTTGTGGCATCCTGACAGGTAATCCAGCTCGGCCTGCTGGACGCACAGATACTCCCTGTGAGGAGAACAAGGAAAAGGAGTTGGAAAAGGAGCAGAGAAAGGAAAGAAACAGGCAGATGAGCAGAGTTCCAGGGAGGAGGCAGCCACGGCCACCAGCAGGGGGCGCTCAGCAGGCTCAGGGGTCAGAGGGCAGACTCAGCCCACCCCCCGGAAGCCCAGTCCCAGCTCGCCCAGCCTCCACATCCCACACACCCAGGGCTGTGCGCCCAGCGCTGTACAAAATGGGGAATCCCTTAGGTAATTCCCCAAACAGCCCTGCAAACAGGAGCTACTGTTATTATACCCGTTTTAGAGATGGGCAAACTGACCCTGAAGCAACTCAGCGCAGGGTCACACAGCAGGGAAGAGGCTGAACCCAGGTCTGAAACCAGGCAGTGGCCTCCAGAGTCCAGTATCTTCACCCCAGCCCGTGGGGAGGTTACAGAGAGCACCCCTCCCTCACAGCCAAAGGCAGGCCGTCCTGCTGTCTGGATGCCCAGGACCAGAAAGGGTCCTGACAAACCCACTCTGGAAGGCACAGAAAAAGCCACGGGCCCGAGGGGACTTTTCATGTTGTGTTTTCCGCCAAAAAGAGACTCGGACATGAAACCTGAGGTCTGGACTTGGGGGCCAGGTGGGGGCCCCGTCCTGCTCCATTGTAGATTTGCTGGCTTACCCCAGGAAGGTGACTCACCCTCTCTGGGCCCACTTACACTACCTTCTGCCAGACCACAGCTCCCTCAGGGGTTGGGCTCCCCAGGAAGAAGGAGATGCCCTTGACCCCAGACAAGTCTCAAATGTGCGGTCCTCACAGGAATCACCAGAAGCTTTCCTAGGAGAGCGGCACCTTGGAGATAGGCCTCCACCCTCTGGGCACATCCCCGGCTCCCACTCAGCACCAGCGCTGGGCGCACTGTGGGATGACCCCTGCGTAGGGAGCCAGGCACCGGCACGGAGGGAGGTGACATTTACCCTAAGCCCAGGGGACAGCGGGGCAGGCAGCCTTGGCCCTGGAGCCCCACTCTCTGCTTCCTGGCTGTGGGATCCTGGACAAGATGCTTCCCATCTTTGGGACTCAGTTTCTCGCCTGGAAAAGGAGGCTAAGAGAGTCTCTCATGGCATCAAGGACACGATGTATATGAAGCACCAAACAAGTCATAGAGCTGCTGCTGCTGTTATTATTATTATTATTAAATTAGTGAGGGATGAAGAGCAGGGTCACAAGAGGTGGAGAGCAGGACAGGGCATCCCAGGAAGAAGGAAAAGCCTTCCATTCAGCAAATGCGCGAATACCCCTCCCCCCACCTCAGCCCCCATGCTGACCTGACCACTGTGCCCCTAATGTGCCGATCAGGCTCCTGCCCCAGGGTCTTTGCACAAGTGGCTCCTTTGGCTTGAAATGTTCTCCCATCATCTGCAAGGCTCACCTCTTCAGGTTTTTGCTCAAATGTCACCTTCTTAGTGAGCCCTTCCTTGAACACCTTATTTAAAATCAACCGCACACCTTCTACCCTGATTTGTTTTCCTCCATAGGAGCTACCACCCTCTGACATACTCTCTATTCTACGTTTCTATATTGTTTATTGTCTGTGTGTCCCCCACTGGGATGTCAGCTCCGCGGGGGCAGGGGTTTTTGTGTTTTGTTCATTCCCGTACCCTGCGCCTGGCACTTGATAAGCCCTCAATAAAAATATGGGGAATAAGTGACTGAATCTTCCTGTTCCCACCTCTGCTCAGTTAATCAGTCAGTCTCTTCCTCACTTGAATCCAGCCTCCCTGACCTCCAGCTGTTGTGCAAGCTCCTACTGCAGGGCCTTTGCCTGTGCTGTTCCCTCTGCCCAAGATGCTTGTCCCCCAGAGGCCAGCACGATGGCTCCTTCTCGGAAACCATCAGGACCTCCTCAGTGAAGCTCTCCGGGCAGCCCTGTGTGACAGGCCTTCCACACGCTGTCTCTCCATCACCTCCCTCACTGCCCTCTGGGCTCGTGGAAGTTACGGTATTGATCACATTACTTTTTATCACCGTCTCCCCCTCCACACGGTGAGCTCCATGAGACCAGGGTCCCCCTGCCGTATTCACTGTGTCCCCGGTGCCCAAGGACAGGGCCAAGCACATGGCTGCACCCAGGACATGCTTGTTGACTAAACAGATAACCAGGAGCTCCCTCTGTGGCCTCTTACAGAAGAGACCCACCCACGTTCCCCAGGAAGAGGCAGAGAGGACCAAGCAGACGAGGACAAACAATGCACTTGTTAAAGGCAACGAATAGCCATCCTTACTTGAGGCCTCTCTTCAGTGCTTCAAAGATCTTCTTCACTTGCTGTGGCTTGGGATCCGAGCAGACAGACCCCTTCCGCAGCGTGCCATACATCTTGGAGGATTTCACAGGCATTCGAGACCTCACTGAGTTCCTGTGGACGGACTTTCTGTGAGAAGGGATGGGGGGGGCGTGGTCAGAGCAGGGGTCTGGACCAAGCCCTTCTCAGGGGCAGGCACTTTGGGAACAGTGGCCAGAGCCCCAGGCAGTCAGCAGACCTGGCTGAGTCTCACCCCACTGCCACCAAGCTGCGTGGTCTCAGGAAAGCTGCCAAGACTCTCTGGGCCTCAGTTTTCTCATCTGTCAAATGAGGGCTTGGATTTGAGGATTAAAAGAATAATAGGGGCTTCCCTGGTGGTGCAGTGGTTGAGAGTCCGCCTGCCGATGCAGGGGACACGGGTTCGTGCCCCGGTCCGGGAAGATCCCACATGCCGCAGAGCGGCTGGGCCCGTGAGCCAAGGCCGCTGAGCCTGCACGTCCGGAGCCTGTGCTCCACAACAGGAGAGGCCACAACAGTGAGAGGCCCGTGAACCGCAAAAAAAAATAAATAAATAAAAAATAAATTAAAAAAAGAATAATAACACTAACCTGATATGAGAAATTAACTTACAGTGAGAAATACAATCAAGCAGCCCAAATGCCAATGCTGTCTGTTTGTGCTCTTCATCAAGCTCTGTGCAGGCAAAGCAACGTGGGAGGCCAAATCATAGTCCAGTGGTATACCCATGGGTTGGGTACCTGTTGGCTTTGCTTGCCCCACATCCATTCCCCTCCCTCTGTTAATAGCACCTCAATTTCCCTCGGGGGCATCTCCCCAACCCTGCTCTTTATACATATAGTATGGAGGGAGGTAGCCTGACAAATCACCATACACACACACACACACACACACGCACACGCACACATGCACACACGCACACGCCCATGCATCCATGGGCATTCTGAGGCACATCCATGTCCCAGTACTGGGTTAGTCAACATATTCCACTTCCTTGGAAGAGAACTTCTCCCCCTTCCTTCCTCATCTTCCTCGGATGCACTGAAGAGCCAGCTTCAACCATGTGCACTGGGGCCCCCCACAGGGATGGCCAAGCAACAAGAGAGAAGGGACAGGCCCTGGACAGCCTATGGAGCAGACGGTCCATTGGCTCTACACTATTGTTGGTCCTCAGACCACAGTAGGAGGACCACTTTCTCAGGGGTTCACCATTTCTGCTTCACTCAGGAGACATCCTCCCGCTAGAAACCCAGCTCCGAGTGTCCCTGGATGCCCTTCACAGTCTGCTGCCCTTTTAGGGTCTAAAATCAAGGGCACAGGCTCATTCATTCATTCCAACACTCACAGAGTGGGGCTTTCTCTGAGTCATGCAACATGATGGGAGCCAAGGGGCCAGAGTCCCACCTTCAAGGGTTCACAGTCCTGCGGGGAGGGGCGGGGGGCTTGTGGTCTGGAGAGCTGGGCAGGGGGCAAGTGGACACAGCTCCAGCTCCTTCACCAGGCCTGGGAGAAGGGCCACTGGGCCATCGCCAAGCCCTGGTCCCCAAGAGGCCTGGCAGGTGGCGGGGCTGTATTTCCAAGCCAACCAGATGCTGCACATTCCATGCACGGTCACAGGGTCCTGTGGTTGTGACTCAGTAGAGCTGTCCTGTCCGCCCCTGCTGTCGGGCATCAAGCCCCAAACCCTGTGGTTCCCCGAAACATGGGTGCACAGCCACATTACAGGCCAACGTGCCAGAAATACAGATCCCGGGGCTTGCCCGGGCATACTGAGAACTGGGTCCCAAGGATGCTGCATCAAGGAAGGACCTGGAACCCCGCCCTGGAAACCTCAGGGGCCTCACCAAGCTGACAACTCATATCATCTCATGGGACACAAGCTCCTGGTCAGCCGCCCATGTCCAAATTCTAGCCCCAGAGGGCACAGGTACTTAATCTACTGCAGCCTCAGTTTCCTCATCTGTAAAAGGAGGATAATAAGAGGGCCTGCCCCACGGAGTTGTCATGAGATAGTCCTTCATTCAACAAATATTTACTGAGCTCCTGTCATATACCAGATGCCATTCTAGGAGCCAGGGGTAGAACAGTGACCAAAACAGACAAAACCCCTGCCCTCGTGAGCTGCCCTGCCAGCTGGGGAGACTGTGGGAAGTGGTAGCAAGCACAGACTCCGGAACCACATGCTGGGGTCTCTATCCGGCTCCCCCAGTTATAAGCTGTGTGACCTTGTGTAAGTTATTGAACCTCTCTGTGCCTTGGTTTTCTCATCCATAAAATGGGGACCAGAGAAAGGGTTGCTGTGAGAGTTACATGAGTTAACAAATGTAAAGAGAGTCAAGCAGTTCCCAGGAAAGAGTAAGTGCTATATATGTGCTGAAGTTAATAAGGTAATTTTTAAGAGTACATATCAGTTATATTGTACAGCAACTATACTTCAATTTAAAAAATTATATATCAGGGCTTCCCTGGTGGCGCAGTGGTTGGAGTCTGCCTGCCGATGCAGGGGACGTGGGTTCGTGCCCCGGTCCGGGAGGATCCCGCATGCCGCGGAGCGGCTGCGCCCGTGAGCCATGGCCGCTGAGCCTGCGCGCCCGGAGCCTGTGCTCCGCAACGAGAGAGGCCGCAGCAGTGAGAGGCCCGCGTACCGAAAAAAAAAAAAAAAAAAAATTATATATCAGATAGTGCCTAGTGCCAAGAATAAAAACAAAGGCAGGATAATGAATGTAAAGGGTGAACAGGGAAGGTTCCTCCCATCAGGCGATGCTTGAGTCTGGGTAATGTGCACGCAGCCCTGGGGACTACGCTCACCCCTGCACCTGCCGTTGCTGTTATTCATATATTATATGTCAAGGGACACTTTGCAGAGCCCAGGCAGGGACTGTGCTCCCTCCTCCCCGACCCTCCCGGAAGCCACATCAGCCACCTCTGGGAACACACCCTCCACAAAGTTGCCATCAGCAGGCTGGCAGGGACAGGCAGGGCTGCAGCCTCGAGAGAAGCGGGTTTCAGACAGGCTAGGGTCCCCGGCAGGTGGGCAGACAGGCAGGTGGGGTGGGCGAGCAGCTTGGAGGTGGGGCTGCAGGAGCCCCGCTCACCTGCCAGCTCCCAGAGTCCCACAGTTCCCGGCAGATGCGTGCCCTCGGCTGGATCCCACTTCCATCTACCTGGAAACTTCCTCGCCCTCGCTCTGTGGCTGTGCCTGATAGCACCGGCTCCTGGGGAAGCTCTGAACCCAGTGCTCTTGTCTGAGGTTCAACAGAGCAGGTGTGGTGGCCAGCCCCGCCAGGGACGGTGATGTATGTGCGGTCTCCGGATGGCGAAATCAGGTTTCATGTCTGGCCCAGTGCCACAGCTGCCAGGGCAGGGAGCAACCTCCAGGGGCGGATGTCACAGCAGTTCTGGGAGGACATCCCCCGGCACGCCAGAGGAGCTTCCAGATGGGCACGTGTGACCCACGGGCCCCAGCCCTCATGTGAGGCCGCTGGGCCAGCCCTTCTACCTGGTGTCGTTGGGAGACACTATCGGAGGCCCGCTGTACGGCTGCTGCAGGTGCAGGATCCGGAGGTAGGAGGGGCTGGGGGCGGGGCAATAAATAATAGGACGGACTGGACACGTTTCAGGTGAGGACTCAAAGCTGGGTGTAAGCGCACCTTTCCTCCTGCATCTGGTGGTACTTGACGCCCAGGGATGATGACAAACACGCGCACGGCACTCGCAAAGGTCAAGCTCTGCTCTGGGTGCTTCACGTGTACTAGCCTGTTTCTCCTGATACATGTCTCTGAGGTCTAGCCCTCCTCTCTGCCCCCTTTCTCTAGCCTCCTCTCCTTGAAAATCAAGGGCTGCTGCTTGGTTTTCACACCTACACTTCCCAGCCGTCCCAGTGGAGGAATTCCCAGGTGGTGCGGACCTTGCAGGGTCTCCTGGCTCAAGAGGGTCCCTGCCTGAGGGAGGGGATACCCGGCTGAGGGATGGCAGGAAGGGGTTAAGAGCAGCCCGTGCCTGTCAGTCAGGGCAGAATGGGACAGTGTCAGGGCCTGGCTCTCTTCTTCATCTGCCCACCTTATTATGTACGGCCTTATGTTATAATATACTATTACATATTTATTATATGTGGCCTTGTTATAGCAGTCATTCAACCTTAGTGTAAAATTTCCTCACCAGATTACCTCCCCAAGTGAATTCTTTGATTACACAATAAAGAAAAAAAAACAACCCTGTCCAGAGTCAAAGGGGCTTCAGGTGCCAGGGCAGGGATAAGGGTTGGGGACATCTAAGTGGAGCCGGGCTCTTCTGCTCTCCTGTCTAAGGTTATTTTTGCCCGACCTGCCCCTGCTGCTGAGCACATTGGCAATGTGGCCGTGTTTCAGTCTGGTTGGATTACCTGGGAAATAAGGCCAGAGGTGAGGCCTGAAACCCAATCCAGACCATCCAGCCCCAGAGCCAGGGTCCAGATCCCTGGGAGTTGTACAGAGACAGGAAGTTAAAAATAGATGTGCTGCTTCTCTGCCATCACGGGCAGCTACTTCCTCACCCCTGGCAAGGGGACTACAGAGAACCAGGCCCGATGGAGGCCACTCAGGAATCTCAGAACCCGTCCAAGCCAGGCATCCTCCAGTAGCCCCTGCAGGGTTGGGGGAGGGGGGCAGGACGGGGAGCCCCAGGAGGGGTCCAGGACATTTACACCACTGTCCCACAGGCCAGCTGCACACCCACTTTCTGTCCCTCAAAGCTCATTCCCACCTCAGGGCCTTTGCACCTCTGTCCCCTCCACCTGGAAGGCTTTCCCACGCCCACACCCTGTCTGCACGTGATGGGTTCCTCTTCTCTCTGCCTTCGCTTAAATGCCTCACTGGGGGCCTCCTCCAAGCCCCCTGCTGCCCTCCTGCCTCCCTGCTTTAACCCCTTCAGGGCACCTGCCACCAGCTGCATCCATCTTGACTATCACTGGCTTATTGTTTTCCCCATCCTGAAAGGATGGCGGGGCCTGGGTCTGTCTCCACAGCCCGGGACGGGGCCTGACCGGAGCCAGTGCTCCATAAATACTTGTGGAAAGAATTAGGGATTCCTAGGGGTGCTTCCAGGATTTCAGCCCTGAGATGCCACTCCTCCCAGGCACACCTCAGAACTGAGAAGCTGAGCTGCCCTGAGACAATGCGAGTGAGCTGGGAGGGCCTGACCGCAGGGTCAGCCTCACAGTGATGGGGGGTGGGGCGGGGGGAGGGGAAGGTGGGTCTAATGCACAGCTGGGGAGCCTATGGACAGAGCACGAGGAGGGCCTGCCGGGCTCGGGTGGTCCGCACCCCCAAACCCCAGGAAGTGGCTTTGAAGCCAAGGCCTGATGAGATTAAGCGGGACCAGGCCAGGTGAAGCGCAGTGGGGAGGGTTCCAGGACGAGGGCAGGGCCTCTGCAAAGCCCTGGAGGACAGAGAGGCCAATGCGGCTAGAGCCCAGGGCTCAGGATGAGGCTGGCCAGCCAGACCCTGCCACGTGGGGACCGGATTGCGCTCTCAGTGGGACGGGAACCTCCGGAGGGTTTCAGGTAGGGGAACGCCAGGATGAGATTTGGTTCTGCGCCCTGCTCTGGCTGAGGGCCCTGCCTGCCCACCACGGCTGTTCAGACTGGCAGCCGTTTGGGGCCCTCGGGATTCCTGGAACCAGGGGACCAGCACGCCTGGGCTGGCAGGGCTGTGACCCCAGGAGCAGAAACGCGCCCTCCTCCCAGGCATTACCTGCAGCTGGAGGAGACACATTGCAGATCAGCCGTGAACTCACGTCTGGAGGGTCAGTACTAACCAGGCCTGTCTCTGCCTGTCTCTCCTCCTTGGAAAACTTCCCACAAGCCCCCACTGCGTGCCAGCATGTGCCGACAGCTCACCATGTGTCACCCCACTGTACCCTCATGACAAGCCCATGAGGGAGGGACATTTGTGATCCCCATTTCGCAGATAAGGAAACCAGACTCAGAGAGGTGAAGTCACTTGCCCCAGGTCACAGGTGGCCCTACTTCCCATTCTATCAAACAGGAAGAACAGGGCTTCCCTGGTGGCGCAGTGGTTGAGAGTCCGCCTGCCGATGCAGGGGACGTGGTGGGTTCCTGCTCCGGTCTGGGAGGATCTCACATGCCGTGGAGCGGCTGGGGCCGTGAGCCATGGCCGCTGAGCCTGCGCGTCCGGAGCCTGTGCTCTGCAACGGGAGAGGCCACAACAGTGCGAGGCCCGTGTACCGCAAAAAAAAAAACAAAAAACAAAAAACAGGAAGAACATTCCATCCTAACCTGGCCCCTAGGATACTGAGTTCCAACTCTGAATCAGTCTTGCCGTGTGACCTTGGGTGAGCAGCTCTGCCTCTCTGAGCCTCAGTTTTCTGATCTGCCAAGTGGGCCTGATAAACTCAAGCAGATCAGCTTCTAGGATCAACTGCCAGGAGCATGTAGGGTGACACCTGTTCAGATCTGAAGCAAATTACAGCTTTCTCCCAACACCAAGCGTCTCACTCACAGACACACAGACACAGACATACACAGACAGACAGACAGACACAAACACATACTACCCTGCGCCGCAGGCCTGGCGTGAGAGTGAGCCTCCGGGTCACTGGTCTGGGAGGAGGATGTCCCCGCCGGCCCCCCGATCCCTGGCCCTCAAACAAGCCTCCCACACACAGCCCGGGCAGAACTTACGCGATCCTCCGGCTCTGGGCACTGCTGAAGCCGGCAAAGGAGGCGCTCCGGCCCATGACCCCCACAGCCCCTGTGTCCCCAGAGGACAGGAACCGCACCCTCACCGACATGGCTGTCACCTGCAGGGAGAGGGCAGGACAGTCAGCCTCGAACTGGCACCCGGTGAGTGCTGACCGCAGGCTGGCTACCCTCCACCGTGGCCCCCAAGGGTCCTACAGCAGCCCCAGAGAGGGGGCGGCTGGTGCTGCCCCCAGCTCACAGATGAGAAAACCGAGGCTCAGTGAGGTCAGGGAGCTTGGGGCGGGGGGCAGGAGCAAGATTCGAACCCAGGTCTCTGCACCCTGTGCTTGGGTCCTTGATGCCTGTGCGATGTAGGGGGCACCCAGCAACTCGTGAACCAGCTCCTCTCACCTCCCCTCAGCTGCTCCTCTCTGCCAGTAACCCTGACCCCCCTCCACAAACCCCCACTGAGCACCTCCTGTGAGCCAGATGCTGAGTAAGGCAGGCCAAGCCCTCGCCCCCCAGGGCTCCAAGTCCAGCAGGGGGCTGATGGGCCACCATTACAGTAGGGAGTCCACAGCGAAATGATGGGGGTACCAGACCCACCCATGGAGGAGGCGACCAAGAGCTGAGAAGGAAAGGCGAGGAGGGAAGAAGGGGAAGGGGAGGGGAGGGAAAGGTATCTGAAGCAGAGGGAACGGCATGAGCAAAGGCCTGGAGGCACAGAGGACAAGGTGTAATCCAGAAATGGAAAGAAGTCCAGGGGTGTGGGGTGTGGCTCCAGGTGAGGTTGGAGAGGCCAGCAGAGCACAGGTCAGGGCGGCCTCGGTGGCCCCAGGAAGGACTTTGGCCTTGCAATTGGCAAAGGGTGACTGGGAGCCACGGGAGGTTTTGAGCAGGGGGTGAGTCAGCCCAGTTCACATGAGGCCAGGCTGCTGGCATCAAAGGCTTCCAGAAGCCACAGATCCATTACCCCATCTCTGACCCAGGTTGCAGGGAGGCCAGCCTAGAACCCTGGCTGTCTTTACGTTTTTCCAAACCATCTCGAGATTGGAAAAATGCCACCACATCCTTTGGGAATATCGTCCAGTGTCTTCCAACACAATAGGAAAGTTCTCCCCCATATCTAACCTAAATCTCTGCTGCTACAGTTTTATACCTCAGCCCTCAGCCAGGGAGGCGTCAGTGCAAGGATTCCGGGGACCCCACTGCCCTGAGAAAGCTCCGCTCCGCCAACTCCCTCTTATTCCCGCTCGGTAGGGCCCCTGCTTCCCACATCCCCTCCACCCAGTGGCTGAGCCCAGACTCCACACCTTTGCCCACCCTGGGGCCTCTGCCTGGAATAACGTTCCCTTTGCAGCCACGTCTATCCAGTGTCTAGTCCTGCATTTTGTTTGTAGTCAGCTCCCACCACAAGCTCCAGAGCCCTCACTCTGAACCCCCTGGCAGATCTGCATGACCCCCACAAGCTTCCTCCTCCTCCGATACCTCCCGCAGCCCAGAGTCCCACACGTGCTGTGCATAGGTGAGCTCTGGAAGCAACAAAGCCAGACCTGGGCTCAAACCCCAGCTGCAGCTGTGCCGCTCACCGGCTGTGGGCCTCGGTGATCACATCTGTAAAATGGAGATTCAGAAAAGGACCAAGGACACAATGTGCTGACAACACATGATGTGAAATAGACACCAGAAAGAGCTGGTTGTCTGTGTGCCATCGGCTGACCAAGACCCCAGCCTGGAGACCCCAGGTGCTGGGGCAGATGAGCCAAGGAGCGACCTCTGGCCCCAACGGAGGAAACGGCGAGCGTCTGCGGAGCACCCACTGAGTGGAGCCCCAGTGCCGGGGACTGTCCCGTGCAATAGGTCCGTGAGCAGCAGCCTGGTGTACGGATGGGGAAATTGACACAGTCTGGCAGTGGAGACATCACTTACTGAGTGCTCATAATTAGGCCGGCTGTCCACTACGTGCCTTACGTAAATTATCTTAGTAGAGCCACACAACCCCCTGAGGTGTAGGAGCTGTTGCGAACCTAATTCAATAGGTGAGGAAACTGAGGCTCAGAGAGGTAACAAGACGAGCTCAGGGACCCAGCTAGGAAGCGGCAGAGCCAGGCTGAGAACCCGAGTGTGACCGATGCCGAGCCAGCGCTTCTCAGGTACGTGGGCAGGCATCCCGCACTCTGGGGGTTCGCCCCAGCCCCACGGGAGGACCCTCACGCCCCCACAGTCCCTACCTGGGCTGTGCTGCTGCCAGCTTGGAGCAGCTCACAAGAGTCGACGGTTAAATTTTCAGGAATGTTGGTAGCTTGAAATCAGCCATGACAGAATTAAGTACAGCGTGGAAATGGGCAAGTGCTACAAATTAGGTTTTGTGGTGTTTTTGTTTGTTTGTTTTTCTGCCTGTTGTTAAACTTTTATCAGCATACCACTGCCCCCACCCCTATCAGCACAGGCTCTGGGTGGCACTGGAAGCTTCTCAAACTGCTAAACACGCCCTTCCTCCATCCTAGCCAGGATGAGCAAGGGCACAGGAGGGAGCAGGCAGGGAGATCCCCAAGGTCAGCGGGTGGGACGTGGACTCTGGAGGCAGCCCCAGGGGGCTGGGGACCGGAACGCCCTCCCTCCACCTTCTCCCTCCACATCCCCACCACCCTCCCTCCCAGGCCTTCTGGGTCATTCTTCCAGCCTCCCCCAGGTCCTCCACTTCAAGATAAGGGAGAAAGACGATCGCTAAACAGTTCCTCTGCATGCAGTTTGCTAGAACAAACCCAACCATCTGCCTGCCCAGCGTTAGGAAAGGAGGACCGAGGAGGAGAACTAAGGTTCAGTGCAGACCCATGCAATGTGCCAGCACCTGGCTGTAGGTTGATTACTCACAACAGGGCCATGAAGTTCAATGACCCCACTTTTCATATGAGGAAAGAGCCTCTAAGAGGTGAAGAGGCTGGCTCAGGGAGCCACGTTTTCCAGTGTGAGGTCTGGCTGTCACGTGGGGATTGGCCTCCTGGCTAGACCCTCCCAGCTCCTCTTCCAGCCCAGATGTCACCTCCCCCAGGAAGCCTTCCTGGACCTCCCCCCAATCCCTGCCTCACTTTACTTACAGTGGACGGTGAATGGTGACTTGTCTGCCTCCCCGACTAGACAGAGAGTTCCCTGCAGGTGGGGCTGGGGGCGTTCTCCAGGGCCTGAAAGAGTCACAGCACATCTTTATGGGACCAGAGGACAAGAATTGAAAGGCTGGGGCTGCTTCCCCCACTTCAGCAGGCAGTGCAGCCCAAGGCACAGTCAGTGGAAGAACAGGATAAAGATAAGAACTCCCACTATGTGCTGGACTCCAAGGCAGGGGTGGACAAATGACTTCGGTAAAGGGCCAGAGAGTGAATTTTTTTGGCTTTGCAGGCCTTATGGTCTTTGTCACAGCTACTCAACTCTACCGTTTTAGAGCAAAAGCAGCCACAGATAATGTGCAAATGAATGAGCCTGGATTTGTTCCACTAAAACATTATTTACAAGAGCAGCAGCTACTGATGGATGACCCCTGGGTGGCCAGCACTCCTTCTGCTACCTGCTCTAAAGGTTTAAAATCTCATTTAATACTCCCAACACTATATGAGGCAAATATTATTATTATGCTTCCCATGTTGCAGATAAAGAAACTGAGACTCAGAGAGGAGGGGAAATGACTCAACCAAGGTCACACAGGTCGGAACTGCCAGAGCTGGGATTTGAACCTGGGCATGATGGGCTCCAAAGCCCAGCTACTTCATGCTAGGATGCACCTGCTTCCGCAGGGGCTGTGCTGAGGACACTACCCGCCCTCCGCTGCCATGAGCCTGAGCAGGAGGGAGGGGGCCCCAGAATGGAAGCAGGTTCATGACCCAGACCTGCCAAGCTAGAAATGTAGCACTGGGGATGGCTGAGAAACATCAAGCCCCATCCCCTGCAGGCTTCAGGGTGTGGGAGCCCAGGTCCCTTTGGACCAGCGTCAGATCCCAGCAGCGCCTCTCCGGGCCGATCCCTGGTGGGGCTGATCCTTTGAAGTTGACCCTTGTGATCTCACCCAGCGGGCTGCAAAACGATCCCCTCTCTGGTGGACTGGGCATGAGATGGCCGGGCTGAGACCCCTGGAATCCCAGGAGCCTTCAGTGGGCTCCTGACAAGTCTCAACGGATGTTTGTCACCTTTAACCAAGGGTCATACTCTTAATGTCTAGTTGTTGACACAACAGCAGGACTGACCACTCAGAATAGAGGCTGGGCACCTTGGAGAGTCCC